>NW_017307476.1:298551-300445 GCF_000935625.1 Nanorana parkeri | reverse complement strand
GTGTGAATAACATTATATACATATTGTCTGGGGACAGGGGACAGTGCAGAGTGAGCGGGAGATATGACTACAGTTGGAGGATTGTTAAATAAATCCGTTATATTTTGTTCTGAGCGATTACTGGAGACAAAATATAACGGATTTCTTTAGCAATAACAACAATCCTCCAACTGTAGTCGCATCTCCCAGTCACTCTGCACTGCGCATGGGGAGGTACCACTATGAATATTAATGATGCTCATGCATGAGAGAAGCAAAGCATTGTGGGTAAAGGCGTTTTTCCACACCCTACACTGTACACAGAAGTCTGGCAGCCATTTAAAAAAAACGAGCCTGAGAGGGCAACTAAAAAAAAAAGTAAATTTTTGTGTTTTTATCCAGGATCTGCATATGCCCGCATCATCTACACAGTGTACATTGCTGGCATATGTTTTTTCTTTAAACGCCCCCACAAAGGTGGAAATTTCCTTTACTTGAACTGTTGGCATTAAACATGAAATATCTGATAAATACATAGGAGGGAATTTATCAAAACTGGATCAGACAAAATGTGGAGCAGATTTGCACTGCAGCCAATCATCTTCTCTCTCATTTTCAAATCTTACCTGAGCAAACTGAAGAGAGATGCTGATTTCTTTTGCTATGGGCAACTGCTCCAGATTCTGTTTGCTCCAGTTTTGATAAATTCCCCCCATAGTATGATTTCTTTTTTTATATAAATTCTTTATTTAGCAGTTTTTCAAACATTACAGAAATGAGAAGGGGGTTAGCGATGCATAGACATGATCAGAGTTTACAAATGTATTCGTTCAACGATGTTAAGTGGCATAGCATACAAAACATACGAGAGACAGAGTTACAGGTAGTTCTTAACGGATAATATGCAAGACCGGGCGGGAATGACTATTGTCTATGGTGAGCATGCCGCCGCCGACTAGTCTCCCGCGGGGATGGAACTGGGAGAGCAGCGGTTATGGAGGTCCCACCTTCTCAGAATCAGGGGGGAAAGGACGACATGGATGGAGTAGAATGACTCCTCCCTAGTACTGCGTAGATCGATTAGAATCTGATAAAGGGTCAGGTATTCCGAAGACCGCACATATTCCATCAAGGGGAGCCAGGTACTAGAGAACGTAGCGTTATTGTGTTTGATGGAGCTTGTAAGGTCTTCCATAAGATAGATATTGTGAATGCGGTCTAGGGCGTGTCTAATGTGTGGTGGTTCCGGTTTCAGCCATAGGGCCGGTATGCATGCCCATGCTGCGTTGACTAAATGCCGCATGAGAGATCGTGTGTAGGCTCGTGCAGGGATCGCATTGTGGTGTAGGAGGAAGAAGGCAGGATCTTGTGGGACCTGGGCCTCTGTAAATTTCTGTGTGAGCGTGTGTACCTTATCCCAGAACTGTCAGAGCTATGTGAGTGCTATTTGAACTGCATGCATGATTGGACATTAGTGATGGGCCGAACACGCCCCTGTTCGGTTCATTTTCGAACACCTGAACGTCCGAAAAGTTTGAATACAAACTCGAACCTAATGCACGTCAATGGGGGCCGAACTTTCAAAAATGATGGTCCCCTTTAAGAGGGCTTATATGCAAATCATTGGCCATAAAAAGTGTATGGGGGTCCGGGTACTACTCTGGGGGACAGGAATCAATTAAAACAACAAAAACAATACTGTTTTTAAAGGAGCAGTGATTTTAACATCACTTAACCTCTTGCCGTCCGCCCGTAGTAGAAAAACGGATGGACGGCACTGCTGCATTGGCGGGTTGCCGTCGCCAGACGGCATTTTTTTCTGCTCGCGCGCGCCCCCTAGCGGGCACGCACGGGCAGAAAAGACCCGTCCAATGCGAACACCCGGTACCGGGTGTTTCACATATCCCGCCGATCG
>NW_017307476.1:250090-298065 GCF_000935625.1 Nanorana parkeri | reverse complement strand
CCCCAGTGGTGAATAAATACCACCAAAAGAAAGCTCTATCTGTCCCCAAAAAAGGGTATAAAATTCATTTCAGTACAGCGCTGCATGACGGAATAAATGTCAGTCAAAGTACCGCAGCGCTGAATACTGAAAAATGGCCTGGATGGGAAGGGGGTTTAACACCGTGGATGTCAACTGGTTAACCTCCCTGGCGGTATTCTTGAGTCTGGCTCGGGGTACTAAAGGGTAAGAAAAAAAATGAAAAATTCCTTTAAATATTGTGCCTGGGGGGTCCCCCTAACCAGCCTGTGAAGTGGCAGATCTGTAGGATGTATAGAACCTGCTGCAGCAAAACTGATATTTCTAAAGAAAAAAAGAATTATTATTTTTTTACACTTAAAGTGTGCAATTCAACCTCCCAAACAATAAAACATTACCAGACCCTTTAGATCTGGTAGGAATGTTAGGAGGCACCATTAAAATAAAAAAAAAGTGTAGGGTTCCCCCTAAAAGTCATACCAGACCTTTAAGGTCTGGTAGGAATATTTAGGAGGGACCCCATGTACAAACAAGTGTGTGGGGTCCCCGCCCCAAAGTCATACCAGACCCTTAAGGTCTGATAGGAATTTTAAGGAGGAACCCCACCCCCCATTTTGAATACCAGTCATCAGAGAGGCCACTCTGGCATCAGAAAGCAGAGCTCTGCCTCTCCCAAAACAGTCACCTCCACACAAAGATACAATACAAAGCAAGTTATAGTAATTCATCAACAAGAGAATAGTTACAAGAAGACCAAATGCTAAACTGGTGACTAGCTCTCTGCTTACCTTTTCCAATGGGGCCTCACAGTAACGTGTTTCAAATATTCCATGTGAAAAAAAATCTTTTAAATAAGGCTTGTAAAACAAAAATAGAATTAGCGTAATATAACTTTCATAATTACCCAGATGACTGGTATGTATTATTTTAATTAAATGTAATTCACCATCAATATTCTGCAATTTATTCAATGATTAATGGGAATATTTACTAAAGCATTACATTTAAAGAACTTTGCTTGCTGTAGTCTCCGAACAGTGTTCAGAATTATAATTTTGTAGAAAAAAAAGGTCAGATATTACATTTCTAAAATAACTACTACTAATAACTAGTTTTATTCAATTACTATTCTATTTACTGCACTATGCACTGGACATTGTAAGCCCATTACTTTTGTAGCCATGTAATTATACATATGGGTATTTTGCTGAAGTGCAGTGTTTGATTAGAATGATGATAATTAATTATATAGTTGTCACTATAAACACGATGCTTGATTTTTATTATTGTTTGAATTCTGCTGTTATGCATTTTGCAGTAAAGCCCTGCTGTTTTCTAAATGAAAAATACATTGGTGCATAGCAGGTAAGAACACATATACAGGCATGGATGCAGGGCAAAGGGAGTAAAGTGATCATAGGTCTGTGGAGGAAGCGAGGAGATCACAAGAGTGGGAAGGGAGTGAAACAACACAGATATGGTAAGGGGTCGAAGAAAACATGAGACTGGGTTGTAAGTAAGGAGAAAACAGGGTAAACCAATACAATTTTATATGTGCAAATGTAAAATGTCTCTTGTTGTGAGAACATTAATTAACCTTGCAACAGAGAACTAGGAATGTGCATCCCTGTGTGTTCTTAGTTCAAGATCTGCTGTAAAAATTAAATAAAGAAGTTAAGTAAAGAAAATAAAAGCATGAAGAGGGAGCAGAACAGAGATTTGGGAGGGACTCAGGACAACACAGATGTGGGGAGGGAGGAATGAGGATATAGTTAAGGATTGGGAGTGCAGAGAACATAGACATGTGGGAACAGTGTGAGGAGAACACTGGTAGGGGTTGGGAGTGAGGAGTGCCCAAATGTTAGGGATGGCAGTAATCAGAACACAGGTGTTGAGTTTGGGAGTGAGGAGAGCACAGGTGTGGAGAGGGAGTCAGGATAAAACATTCCTAGGGAGGAAGTGAGGAGAAGGTGGTGGTAGTGCTGTGGAGCTGTTTGTTAGCACAAGTAAACTCTGGTGTGGAGAAGGAGTGAGTGGGAACACAGTTGTGAGAAGGGGATGCTGAGAACACCAGTATTTGGTAGATGTGAGAGAGAGGAGGAATACAGGTTTGAGGAAGACAAACATATAGATGTAGGAGTATAGATGAGGTCGCTGAAATATAGTGGATAGTGGTAAAGCAGAGGTAAAGGGTATGAGGAAGGGGGGACACTGGTGTTTGGAGCAAGGGGTCTCTATGTGGGTATAAAAATTTGAAATTCTTGGGTGGAGTTAAAATCATAATTACACAATGGAGGTACAGTATATGGGAATATGAAGAGGTTGGTGGGGAGGGACACAATGAGGGGTGGGAGTAAGGCTGAACACAGGCATGGAAAGGGAGAGAATTGAGTAACAGGAATATGAAAGGACAGTTAACATTAGAGAGTTAGGAGAAAAATTATGATAAATAGGAGGTACGACAGTAGCTAATAGTAGTTTCATATGACAACAGATAAAGCAAGCCTCTTTGCAACCATTTCTGTATTTATGCACTTTAGCAGCAGTTGTCATTGTCCAGTGTCGACTTTCTGATAATGGCATGGTGAACTATGCCTGCATTATGAAAGTATGCATAATTATCAATGGCCTATTTGCACTTGTGCATTGCATCAATGTATGACAATATGCCTGGCAACACACAATAGGAGAAAAGCATCCCAACACACTGTACAGTAGAGTGTGTAACCCATGATGCTCCACAGTGTGGAGCCATAGCATGCGTTGTGGTGCACTACATCATTAAAAAAGGACCATGTACATTTCTTAAAATATGTGGAGCTTTGATAGTTTATTCATTATTAATTAATCGATGAATGGATTGTCTTAATACAACCCACATTAACAGGTGAAGTAACATGCCTTAACACACCCCAACCAGAATCAAAAGTGTGACTTGGTCCTTATAGTTTCCATCAGGAGCAGGTATGGAGGGTGACAATGCAGGAGAGCAGTTGGAAGAGACACTACTCTTCACCCCATTTCACACCTGAAAAGGGCTATCATGGCAGGATTACCATAAGTTTAATAAAAGCTAAAGAGTTAAAAATATTAATAATTACTATATAAATTAGATGGTAAAGCTTAAATCTACTAAGATTATATTAGATGTGAGAATCATGGCCAAGGATACCGAGGTGTACAATTATAGGAGTCGAGTACTGTATAACTTTTGTGAAGTACACCCACTTAACAGTGAATAGTGGGCTGGTTGATAAGACATGCTTAACGTTTACAATCAAAGCTTTTAATGTGTTGGTGGTAAAGCAGATTTGTAACTTGGTCTACAGTTTTTATTGCTTTTACTGCAATCCACATTATTCGGTATTCTATTCTATGTTTAGGTTTATTTGTCACATCAGGTGATGCAAAGAGTCATTTATGTTAGGGGTTTGCCATAATACTAAGACCTAATTTACTCATCACTTGATTTTATTGTGGGTGTGCTACTTAATATATTGCTCTCACATAGTCACTTCTGAAAAAAGTGCAATAAAATATTAAGTGAAACTTAACAGGTGTCTCATTACTCATCTGCATATTTTAATTTTCATCTTCTCTGCATCTGACCTGTCACTTATTCAGAACTAATTGCTTACTAACCATCAGACACCAAATCTGACATCTGATGTTTGCATTCTTTTACCTGTCTGCTCAGACTTTGAACATTGTGTGATTTGAGACAAAGCTGCTTCATTTACATAAGCTTATGCTACAGGAGACAAGTCTATTTCAAGTCTGTGACTGATTGGAAGCTGACACTGCTCATCCACAAGTTTCATTATTTACAGATTCCCACTAAGCTTGTATAGTTGACACTACATTACATGGACAGGATAGGTTCAGTTTAATTTTGATACACTGTGTCTACTTGTATTTGCATTTTGCTTTAATTAAAATCAGTTGGCATGGTAATATTAATAATTAATGTAACAAAGAAGAGTTTGGTCAAATCGAAGAGGCATTTACCACGGTGAGGAAATTCCATGAGAATGGCTACAGTACAGACTATTTTTGTAGTAAAATTAAACCACAAAATGTGAAGAGCATCTGACAAAAGTCCTGATACCACATGAGCAGAAGATTTTATCAAAAGTAATCTACAACCACATTATGTTCAAAACTCTGAGACAAAACCAACCAATTGCAATATTGTTTTTGACCAAATGTTGGATCCATCGAGAGCATCACCTCACTGAATACCCTGCTAGCAAATCAGATCAACAAGCAATGGAAACATATCTATGCTTCATTGAGGTTGTCAAGGCATTTGAGTCAAGCATGACGCCCACATATAAACACTTTCGAAAAGGGTTTCATGTGAAAAAGATAGTAGTCTCATAGCCACCATCTATAACATACAGAAAGGCTATATGAAGATGTATACCAAACGTGAATGCACAATAATTGTAGAAAGAGGTGTGTGGCAAGGATGTGCTCTGTTTCCACCACTGTTAGTTACCTATTTAGATAAAGCTTTTCAATGTATTTGCGAAGGTGTTGGAATTCCAGCGTATGACTGCAAGATCATACACTGAAAGCAGCTATACAGATGATACAGTTTCACTTGCAGAACCTGAGGTAGACCTTAACTGATTTCTTAATTAAATAGTCTAAAAGGGCAAGGAAGTCTACATCACAATAAACACTCAAATGACAAAAGCATGGGTGCAACTAACAAAGTAACAACAACAAGTAAAGCTAATGCTTGGAAATGAAAGACTAGAGCAAATAACCAACTTTCAATATGAGGTAATAAAAACCTGAAGAACAATGTTGACCTCAAGACCAAAAAAAGTTTATGGAGACAGTCTCCCTTCAAAAACAAAAAAGATCTGCTACAAATGCAAGTCTTGTCTGTTCTCAGCAAAACCTTGTCTGTTGAATGAAATATTAAAGAGAAAACTCAAATTTGTATTGCCAAATTGCACATAGTGGGTGAATCACATCCACCCACCATGACATAAAACAAACATTAACCTGGCAAAAGACAAGGCCAAATGGTAAACGATGGTGGAAGCAGGGATCCAAGTTTGAAGTTCACCATGGTAGTGGTAATGTTACAAATATTAAGAGCAGAGCTGAAAGTTTTAATGAGTAGTACATTAAAAAAAAAAAAAACACTTCTATTGAGAAAGTATGCCTCCCCTGAAAATATTAGTTCTTAAATGATGATTTGATGATTTCTGTACTTTTTAAGTCACTAAAAAAAGTATGCAGGTTATGAGTTCTGACTTTGAGAGCTAGTGTTAAAGCCCAACTTCGGCTCCCCTAAAATCCTTCCAGTCAATTTTCCTCCTCCTCCTCCCTGCACCTAACTTTTCAAAAATTAAAGCATGCATACTTTATTTCGAAGTATCTTCTATGCAGTCATGTGACGAGTGCTGTCATACCTCTCCCTGTCCATGGTTGGGCTGTGAATGTGCTTCAATGCAGCCTAGAATGACGTTCACATGTTGCAACATTGTGCTGCATGAGAACCATTCTATGCATCAGTACATTGTTAGCCCAGGTTGTGTGATGACTCGGGAACTTTGTCCATGACTGCTGAGTTCACAGTAAATGGTCAGACACTGGGCATCATTCAACTCAGAAGTGGGATGGTGACCACTGGCAGCAGAGGATATAGAGCTGCTCTGAGGTGTAGTGAATGAAAGCAGTGCATTTGCACCAGACTATATTCACTCAGGGCTTGGAAAACATTACAGCATATAGAAAAATCTTATGATAGGATACCAACCATCCCAGTGGCAATTGAAGTTGGGTGAACTTTATAACACTGAGGGTACTTTTACTGTCAGTGCAATATAGGAAGAAAACCTTTGATCAGCTATAGGTTAAAACAGGGCACATGTCTGAGTCTTTCATCAAATACATACAATAAGGGACAGGTGTAAGTGCAGGTGGTGATGAGGGCACAACTGATCCTGGATCAATTAGACTGGTTGGAGGGGGTGGACACTAAAGGCCTCTCAATACATGTACAGGGTAAAGGCACATTTATGTATTTCCTTACATCTTGTTCTGAGCAATGATTGAGTTTTTAAAGGTTTACTGTAAAAGAGTAAGTATAATATTCTAATTGGATATGAGTTAAATACGGTTTGCTCGTATTCCGTGCACTTTGCACCGCTTGACTAAAATAACTGAAATGTATTATTTCTAAAACATCAATGCAGCATGGTAAACTTGTTAGGCATTTTTTAACACTGTAATATATTTGTACGTTTTTTGCATATATAAGAGATGCGGGCAAAACTCGTATTAACCCCTGGAAGTGGGGCTACCCCTGCACTGCAATAGTTAACTACTCATTTTTGTCTAGGTGCAAAAAAAAATGTGTTACACCCACTCAAACAACTTGTAGGCTCCCTGCTTTTCCGGTCTGTGAAGCCTGTCTCCTCTTGCGCCACAACATTGGAATGTTCATCAGCGTCCTTGCATCTATGCACTGTGTATAGAACGTGATGACTTACAGGACCTTAGACTGCTGCAGCGGACGGGGAGAGAGGCTCCAAGGACCGGTCTAAGAGCAAGCTGGCTCCACAATTCAGTTGAGTATATCTTTTTTAGCAAAAAGGAGCACTTAACCCTTGCAGTGTGGGGTTTGCCCCACTGCAAGGGTTAATAAAAATTTTGCCCAGAGTTTATATTTGTGGTTGTGAAGACTCAACATTTCATGTAGTATTAAATAAAATAGAAGGCCTTTGTCACTGTAGCTTCAGGCAAATTGTATTAAAAAGGTAATTTGAAAAGTCAATCAACTCAATACATTGTATTTGGTATTTAAATGACACCAGTAAAAAGTGATATGTAAACTGCAGAGTGCTATATGGTAATTGATTTCTCCAGATTGCTTTTATTTTTTCCCTGTTTTACCAGGAACTAATACAATATATGAAAACATGCAATGCAAGTTATAAGTAACTGTTTAATAGGGAATAAAAAAGAGTGAATTATCAGTTTCACTACCATTGCCATATATTCACTATAAATGACAATTAGATTTTTTTTTGTGATAGAACATTAAATCAAAGTGGATAGAATTCTAGAACATGATATCTGTCTGCAACCCATAAATATCAATAGAAATGATATAGCTACTGTTAAAAAGCAATTATTTCTTACCAATTTTTTACCTTTTTTTCAGAAAAAAGGACAGATAAATCGGCAGTGTCTGGTGCAATCAGATTGAAGATCCATGTTGAAATTAAGGGAGAAGAGAATGTGCCTCCATACCATATACAGTACACGTGTTTGCACGAGGTAAGTTTGAGGCCCTGGCTGGCATTTCTGCTAGGTGCTAGAAAGGCTGATGTCTAAGAGAGCAAGTGGATTGATGTGAGCAGCTAATGTCTAGTCAATGCTTTAATGAAAAATAGGAAATTACTTCAGTCTATCCTCTTTATGAAGGAGATGGCCAATGTAGTACTGAGAACAGATGAACACTGCATTTCACATTAATCTGGCCTATATCTAACCAATTAACACAGCAGATGTTTATGAATATAATTAATTGAGCTGGCTAATAAGTAGTACCCAGTTCATAAATTTTTTTTTTTATTGATTTTTGGAATAAAGAAAATACACACATGTAGGTTTACACTTTTCGCAAACGGCAATCCATTGAGCCATAAAAATATAATATGGAATGGTATTGTCAAGACAAAGAACTTATGGTGGGGAAAGACACACGGGTCTATTCACTAAGCTGCCATAGGCAGCCGAGTGACTAACCGACCCGAAGCGAAGTGAGCTGAACGCTGTTCGGCTATTCACTTCAGGCTTGTACAGCTGATTCCAGCCGTATATCGGCTGAAATCAGCCGTACATCGGGCAGCTTCGGCTGCCTTCGGGTCGGCCAAAACGGCTCAGCCTGTTCGGCCGACACGAAGTGCAGACGGAGTTCGACTCAGCCGATCCAACATTTGGATCGGCTAAGCTGAACCTCCGGCAGGCTACTCGCTGCTGTTCGGCCTATTCTCAAAGATGCCGAACAGCAGTGAGTGAATAGCGGCATTCGGCTCGGCTATTCTGCTCGGTACCTCTGTGGTACCGAGCAGAATAGAAAAACAGGTTAAAAAGTAGAAAAAATAAAATAGAAAACGGTTGGGCGGAGCTAGCAGTGACAGCTCCGCCCAAATGTTTTCTATTGGCAGGGCGGTTCTGCTGCCATCAGAATAATAAAAAAACAAAAAAACAACACCATAGGAATGCATTGCTAGATTCCTATTGGCTATTTCACTTGGCAATAGCCAATAGCAAACTAGCTATTGCACCCGCCCTCTGCTGCTGTCAATCACTAGAGGGGACCTGATGGAGAACTTCAAGTCCGGTCAGCTGATTGATAGCAGCAGTGGGCACGTGCAATAGCTAGTCTGCTATTGCAAATTGAAATAGCCAATAGGAATGTAGCAATGCATTCCTATGCTGTTGTTTTTTTTGTTTTTGTTTTTATTCTGATGGCAGCCAACGCCTCTGATGTCAGAAGAAAAAAAAAGACAACAGAGCAGGGAAAAGTTTACTCTGCTCGAGCGAGCAGAGTAAAACTTTCCGGAGAAAGTGTTTCTCTCCCGTGCGGCCGGGAGCCGCTATCTAATAGCGGGAGACTGCCGGAGCGTCCGGGAGAGCTGGGCTATCTGGAGATCAGCGTCCCTGGTAACCAGGGATGCTAATCTCTCTGCAAGTGGCCGGAGCCAGCCGTGCGATGACAGAAGCAGGCTGTCGGCCGGCCGTTCGGCCAGCTTCGGCTTTCACCTCGGCTCAGTCGAGCCGAATCATATGCCTTCGGCTCGACTGAGCCGCTCGGCCGACTTCGGCAGCTGGACGCGCTATATTGTATAGCCTGTACAGCAGCCCTTCGGTTCTCCTGGGGCCAAAGCTAGCCGAAGGAATAGCCGAAGCTACGGCTAGATCCTTCAGCAGCTTAGTGAATAGACCCTACAGACAATTATACACAGTAGGTATAGAAAAGGAGGATTGTTTGTAGTCAATTTAAGATATTAGTAACTCTAAACAAAGGCTATATATCAAACATGTAAGAAACGAAAGAGAACATCAGACATATCAATATTATCAAAAGTTGGGGCCTATGTGTACAAAGTATGCAAAAGCATGAAGACAGACCAGTCTCCATCCATACAAAGACTTCATATGACCCTGTGGACAAGATAATGAATGAGTCATATTTCTGGCCTGGGGCTGATGTGTTTCGCATAAGTGGAAGAGCCTTTAAACTCTAGCCATCATGCCCATATTCCACCTCTATAGGTGTGTGTCAGTTCCTCCATAATACATATATAGACAAGTGTATGGAGTCATTCCATAATCAGGAGAGGTTTGGCAGATCACCAATGTTTAGAGATGAGACCCTTGGCAGCATCAAGAAGGTGCGGAATTACTGATTATAAGTATAGGCAGATGTTGTGGTGTCATGAAAAAGGCATTTCCAAGCAAGTGGATGTTCCTAATAGAGTGGATACGTTTCAGTATGCCTATCCAGTCTTAGTTCATCAACTGTTATTCTTAAGGAAAAAAGGTGGGTAGCTGGCGAGTGTGTGCCTTCCTTTATTTTCAATAGGTGCCTGTATTCCTTTCCACATCAGGTTGGTGTTTCAAGAGAATGGGCCACAAACCATTGTGGTTGATTTACTAAAGGCAAATCAGGTTGTGGTGAAAATTCACTTTGCAAACAATACCCAATGATATGCAAGGAAAATTAAAAAAAACGTATTTTTGCTTGAACATGATTAGATTATGAAAGTCAGCAGAGCTTCACCTCATTCACTAAGCTAAGGGAACATTCCCTTGTTAAGTGAACAGCCTATCTACCTTTAGTACATCAATCCCATTGCGACACCCATTTCTAAATAGCAACCAAATGCTTAAAGTGTCCCTGACGTCCTATAGTAAGCATGCACAGTCACATGAGTCATCCTACAAGCATAGGTACACTAAAATGTGCCAAATCATGCAGAAATGAATGTGAAGAAATATATAAAACATAAGATCCCCAGCATTTCATGGTCACAAGCATCTATAGCAGGTCACTGCTTTCCAGATGCAACTTAGGAAATTGATGTCATCCGGCTTCTTCACACTGTTCTGTCATCTTTCTTAGCTTCATTGAAAACAATCCTTCATACAACTCTGCAAACCAGGATCACTCTGTTTCATATATTTCCCAGTCTGCCTAATCAAGATAAAATTAGTGAGAAGGTTGTAAATAATTATGAGTGAAGTACCAGAAAGTTATTTTCTTAGCTATTTTGATTGTTTTATAGTGTCTGACTACAGTGACTGTACAGTCACCTTTCCTAGCCTTTTCTCTATTTTTACATGGTCTTGCAGGCAAAAAAGTGAACTTTTAAAGGTTATGTGAAATGATTAATTTGTTGGAAGTGCAGAGACCAGAAGAGGCAACTATACAGGAAAACATAATTATAATATGGTTGTAATTATGGATGTCCCGATGCCACTTTTTTAAGACCAAGTACAAGTACTGGCCCTCATGTACTTGCCTATACCAACTACCAATACTTTTTCTTAAAGGGACAGGTGAAATTTTTTTTAAAAACCATCTGACTCACATCTGAACTCCATGTCCACAGCTAAACTCTGTAACCCTCATTCAGAGCTCACCTTTGCCGCCTCATTCACAGCTTACCACTATACCCCCTGTCCACAGCTAAACTCTGCTCCCCCTCGCCACAGCTTACCTTTCACACCTCACCTCTTCACCACCCAGCCACAGCTCATCTCTAAATCCCCGTCCACATCTCAGCACTTCTGCCCCCCCCCCCTCCAGCTCTCCTCTGTACCCACTTCCACAGATCAACAGTGGGTGGAAGCAGCCTGAGCACCCAGGGATGTGGGCATGTGCCCTGGGTGCTTGACGGTACTGATACCCATGGTGCATACACATAGGGACAGTGAGGACCCCTTATCGTGAGCAACTACTGACTGTCTTCTTTGCCATCCCAGCACAGGCCCTTACTCACTCTTGCCTGTTCAATGGAGGTGCCTCACGAGGTGCCGAATGCTTTCTTTTTCCTTTTCGAGGACGTCGGCGGCGCTGAGCGCCGCGTCACTGTTGTGTGCGGAGCTACAGGCGGAGTCATCTGTGCAGTCGCTGGCCAACCTCATTAGGACCCCACCTGGAGCGCCGCCCACAGCAGTGACGCAACGCTCCTCCAGCCTGCCCAGAGGATGGTAAAAGGGAACCCACGGACGTCGGCGGCGCTGAGCGCCGCGTCACTGTTGTGTGCGGAGCTACAGGCGGAGTCCTCTGGGCAGTCGCTGGCCAACCACATTAGGACCCCACCTGGAGCGCCACCCACAGCAGTGACGTGATGCTCCTCCAGCCTGCCCAGAGGACGGTAAAAAAGACCCCACGGACGGTAAAAAAAAATTAAAAAAACAGCGCAAGCTTCGGCGCTAGGCATCGGGGCATTTTGACAAGTACAAGTACTTGTCAAAATGCCCTGTATCGGGCCCGATTCCGATGCTAGCATCGGTATCGGGACATCCCTAGTTGTAATATCTGAGAAAACACTTTTGAACCACTATGCTCATCAATACTGACACCATACTAAGTCCTTTGTGTTAGATTATGTGCATGTATTTTAGTAAATCAAACTTAGAGGAAAAAAAATTGAAAGGATAGATCAGGGTATGCATCTAAAAAATAAAACAAGGCAACTGGACTTGCTGTATTTTTCTTGAAGACGTTCGCCGGTCATCCGACTAGCTTTCTCAATTCAGAATGACTTATACAAAAATTCTCCAAGACTACCAGTGAGGGTGAAATGCATCACAAAACAAAAGAATATGGTCATCCAACAAGTAGCTGGGGTGTCTGAAAAACCTAGATGGATTTTTATTAGTCATCACATCACTGTCTGCTTTAAACCCAGAAACATGCTGAGGCAACAACTGGTTCACCCAAAAGACCCAACTCCTAAACACATGATGAACAACATTGTGCACAGCAGTGCATTGAGGAGTGCTGAGAATTGTATGTCAATGAAACAAAACAGAAGTTGCACCAGCGTATGGCACAGCATAGAAGAGCCAAACCCTCTGGTCAGGATTCAGCAGTGTACCTACATCTAAAGGAAAAAGGTTACTCCTTTGAAGGCAGTCAAGTACACAAGTACACATCCTAGACAGGGAGGAGGACTGGTTCAAAAGAGGTGTGAAACAGGCCGTGTATGTAAAAATGGAGTAGTCAAGCTTGAATAGAGGTGGGGGGGGGGGGGGTAAGGCATCTATTGTCAGCCACACACACCTCTCTCTGGTAAATAACACCTGCTAGCTCCAATTATGCAAATGCATTTTGTGCACGTCATTCTACATTGAGAAAGATAGTCGGATGACCAGCTAAATATCTTTAAGAAAAATACAGCAAGCCCAGTTGCCTTGATTTCTTTTACAGATATACCATGACCTGGATGATTTAAACTTTTCACATACATCAGTGTATACAGTTTTTTATAATGAATAAGGATTGTGATCTTTGAAGCTGAGAAGGAGGGTTAGACAATTTGGAGAAAGGAAGGTGAATGACCTCAATCTCCCAAGGAAAGAGGGCTCTCTGAAACTGTTTGTAGGAAGACTTTATGTGATTCTTTTTTTCTATGAACTTGATAATGTAAGACTTTTGCACTGTTCTGCCTGTTGCATTTTTGGTTACATTGTGGGACCTCTCATAGGACTGTGCCTATTTGTCTTTAGGTCCACTTTAAGGATGTGCTGACAGGTTGAGTTAAGTGGCACCAATAGCATTCCATCCAAGTTTCCCCAGTTTACTTAAATTGTAAAACCACATTCATTATTGTTACTAATTATTTTTTGTTAGGCATCTTTCAACTGTGGCATCAGTTGCATAAAATTGAGGGCAGAAGTTTCCCGCACTTTGCTGGCAGTCTGTTTAGGTACAGTTATAATAAATATGAGCTAATTAAATGTGTAAGCCCTAATAGTTTCTAGATAAAAAAATCGCTTTATAAGGTTATTTTCTATTTGATGTTAATGGACTTATGTACTCAGTATAGTGCTGCATAATATACGAGCACTACATACATACTGGAAACAAATGTGTATGTGTACTTCATGTCATATATTCTGATAGTACAAGCCCACTGTAAATGTATTGCACAAATGGGTCACTCTGACTACATTCACAGAAGCAAGAAGGTCAGTAATTTTTGGACATAACAGGAAAATTGCACTGGAACCAGTAATCTGGTATACATTAGTTATTTTCACTCAGCATCACAGACTGGTCTTCCTCCTATTAAGTGATGCATGACAAGGTTTGGTGTGATTTAACCACACAGTAATGAGAAAGACAAGAGACAAACCTAGGAGTATAAAGGTTATAGAAACATGCATGCTCAAATGTTGTAAAGGATATGCAAAAGAGTATTGATTTTGTATGTTTTCTGCTAGACTGGTACATGAAAAACATAATTGGTAGTGGTCAATCTTTATTATACTTTTGTCTTTTTCGTTGCATACTTTCTATTTTGTTATACCATTCCTGATCATGTAAATGTGACTGTTACAGAGTTTACACAGTAATATTTATAAGAACAATATACATTTTTAATGTGTTGAATATCTATCAACCCAGAAAATGTTTTATTATTCATTAGTTTGGCTATGCTATACTGTTGAATGCTAAGATTTATTTGGCGATGCAGTAGGTTTCTGAACAATGTTTCTCTTTTCAGTATACAGTTATATAAAAGGCTCTATTTTGATTCATAACTCATTCAAATAAATGTTAGATTTGACTGGGATGACTACAGTAAGTCTATCTGGTCCCAGCAGGTAGAGTAGAAAAGTTTTATCTTTGAACTGGTGAGCTAGCAGTTTTTTTCTCCATTTCCACAGAACATATCACATTTATCTAGGCACATGTTGCTTTTCTATTGATGCAGTAAATTATGTTTTTTCTCAGTAAGCACATCCCTTTCCATTTACCTCAGTTCTGTGCATTGAAATGAAATGACTGAACAGTTTCGGACATATGTACCAAGCTGGCACTATCCTGAGTCTAGGTGTCTCTAACAATATAAAACATATTATTCCGACAGAACTTATTCCACTACTTGACAGAAGTTCAGAATAATGGTAGTGTCAAGATCCCTGAAGTAAAAGGAGATGAAGCCTGGAAGGTTTACTTTGACGACTCTGAACAAGAAATAGTAGATGAATTTGCAATGCGCTATGGAATAGAGTCTATTTATCAAGCTATGACGTAAGTATATGAGCTCCATTAATAACAAGCAAAGAACTGATATACAGTACAAACTTCAAATAAAGAACAATATATACAGAAGTTTGTAACTTCTATTCAGTGAATATAGCCTCTTTGCTTCTACACTTGGGTCTATTAAGTTGTTACAGACAGAATGCTAGATAATCAAAGATCTATTCATTTGTTGGAGTCAGAATACTAGACAGTCAAGGTTTTCTCATTCAGCAGTCAGCACTTATGTAGCAATCTCCCTAAAGGATATCTCCACTTTTTTGTGTGTGGGTGTATATATATATATATATATCTATATCTATACACACACATCATGTGGAACTGCTACACAAGCCATTTTGCAAACAGTTGATTTTCTTTTATAAACTGCTGTAAACCGCTTATATTTTTCTTAATTTTCAAAACATTCAAATGTTGCTGCCTTGTAACCATGGAACCCCCGGGCATTCTATACACTGTTTTTGATCAGATGCGCCTAGAAATCTCATGCTAAAGTTGATGATTAGATCACTGCTTTTTAGTCCTATTACAAGACTAGGCTTAACCTTGAGAATTTGGCAGGCTTACCCATTTAGCACACCAACCGCCAAAGAACAGTTTTGGGGGAACAGAGTATGGAAGTGAATGTTCTTTTCAGCTTGCTGTTGATATTGTTGATGCATTAGGTAGATTTGCGCTCACTTTCTGTCCTTTTGGCAGCATTGTTTCCAAGACGTCATGGGAAAGCTCCCTTACAGACAATATAAAGTGGTAGCATCATCAGCACACCAACATTATTCAAAACTGAGGGACAGTGTTTGCCATAAACCTCTTATACACTGTTTGAGGGCCATGGAGGGTCAATTTATCAATGCAGTAAGGACAACTGCCTTAATAAACTTTGGCAAGTGAAGGAAGGCTAGAACCTCTGTCCACGTTTATTGGTTCCTGTTGAAAAGATATCCTTTTGATGGATTGTCTGTTTATAGAGATATGATCATTTTGCCCTTTTTTGCATTCAGCTTACATGAATGCATGATGTCACTGGTCTCGTCCCTAATCCCCCAAACACACAACCCCACCAAAACAAACACACACATGACAGTATTCAGGTCAGGCCGGGCCCACATGGTCCCCCATACTCAGGAGACCTGCTCAGATGGAGAGACATAATTAAGGCTCCAAAGAAATTAGGAGGCAGTAAGGGAGCATAGAGAGTTGAATATTCCTTGCTGGTAGGGGAGATGTTATGGAGTTATCAACTGATGTTCATTCATAATCTGTGTTTTTTTGTAAGAATGGGTTGCTATGATTTACCACCTCTGGAATAACACTAATGAACTGTGACTCAGTAACACAGCTCTTTTGCTACCCATTTAAACCCAAGAGCAGCCAAATCCTCATAAACACCTGAAAAATGACACTGCGGCTTCTCTGCTTATTGTACTCCCAAGTATTAAAAGATTCACTTGCTTACAACTCAGGAGGATAGAAGTACATTCATCATATTAAAATGCTTTAGAAGATACATGATTTTATACAAGAAAAAAAAAAGATTGCCAACATTGTTTGTCTGACAATTACTGGAGGCAGTATTCAGTGTAGCTTTAGGCCACAGAAGCATCCTGTTGTCAAACAATTTTCCCAGCATTGTTTGTTATAGACCAGATAAGATCATAACAGTGTATGGATTCCACAGCTAGCTAACAGGATGATGCATATGACAACAACGTCAAATTGTAACCAAAATTAAGCATCGCTGCAATGGAGGGAGAAATAATTTTTCTCTTTGAAAAAAAGATGTAAATTAATATTTAGTAGAAAACAAAAGTGATATACCAGGTAAGTTTACCTGGTTGATTTTGTGATGTTCTCATTCATAACAAGAAATAGATAAACAAGGAGAAAGTCTTCATTAATCAGAGAGGTTGGCACAGTGCTTATGGGCATCTGTAAAAGGCAGATAAGTTCACAGAAAATAGATATAATGCAACCCCCTCTTCTACATCCTAAAATAAGCCATTTTCTTATTTAACCATTATAGAAATGGCTCATATCGAAGTAAATAAAGATTCCCACTCAAAAATGAAATCATATGCCCTCCAAACTTCCACAGATTTACACAGATTTCCGTGCCTTCACACATTCAAATGAGAAAAGGACTCAAATCCCCTGTTTAAAGGAAATACACACTGAAGAAAATGGGGACTGTACCAGTGCTGACCTTCTTTTGAAATATCTAGTTGCCTGGCTGTCTCTGGCCTCAAAACATACTGAGTCGACTTCCGGTTCCGGCACCCATGTGAGTGGCAGCAGGGAGACGGCGCTCCCGTTACGGCATCCTAATTGCATTAAAAAACGGCTACCCACCTCGTGACAGGTACTCTGCTGAACCAGCAGAGTGTCCGGTGCCCGGGGATGGACCGATTCCTGGCGCCTGCACGATCCAGATCGAGATCCCGATCACTTAATCGGTCTCGGGCGCTCACTCAGGAATCACGTGTAGCCAAGATGGCGGCGGCCCCACATACTTCCCCACAAAGAAGCGTGTCTCCGGCCTCTGAGGTGCAGGGCCTGGATGAGGACAGCACACATGCCAAAATAGCAGCTGCGGTAGCCAAATTACTGAAACCGACTATCACTGAGGCGGTGGAGACAGCCATTCAGCACAGCATGGGCCAAATCAGGAAGGATCTGTCAGCACAGGCACGAGCACTTAAAGAAGCGGAACACCGCATTTCCTCACTGGAGGACGACTTGCTTGAAGCTCAATCGAAGCTTATTATGTGTGACACTACCTCACGGGCGATGCAAGATAAGATAGAAGACCTTGAAAATCGTTCTCGCCGCAACAACCTGAGGTTAGTGGGTCTTCCTGAGTCATACAAGCCGAACGAATTGCTCATCCACTATCCCGGCGTTGCTAGGGGTCTCTGCAGCCTGCACAGCGGAGAGGGCTCACCGCCTGGGGCAGCCAAAAGACAACGCCAAGGCACCGAGACCGGTTATCGTCAGGTACCTTAACTACGCCGACAAGCTCCAGATCCTACAAAAATATAGAGCTGCTAAATCTCTTCAAATTGATGGGAATAAAATACTACTATTCGCAGATTACTCGGTCGAAGTGGCGAAACAGAGGAAAGCTTTCAGTGAGGTATGCTCACTGAAAAATTCACACTGGCCTATCCGGCCGTCCTGCATCTTACCACGGCTGAAGGTCGCAACTACTCATGCCGGGATCCGGATGAAGCACTACAATTCCTTAATCAGCTGGATGCTACAAATACTGGGTCTCCCTCCAAATCTCCCTTGCCTCCACGTTCACCACTCAAATCCACCAATCTCAAACTTCTCTTTGGTAGGGAAAGAATAGACGCAGAATCACATGCTGATACGTCTGCTAAATCTTTCTTCCGCAGATGGAAATTGTTCCTGATTCACGACAGCTGAAATTAGTCAAATTGTTAAACCATTCAGTTACACAAAATGGTATCTAACGGGTCACATGTCGAACACCCTGGGGAAACTGGCCCTATAACAGGAATAGTTGAGTCATTTGTATTCATACTATTTACTATATGGCACTAGGTCGATTGCATAAAAATCTGTGTCGAGACACCTATCATAGATGCAATTTATTGATGTTAAACTGCATAGAACATTGTTATTTTGTTTTTATTTTATTTTCTTGTTACTGTTTTCTGCAATATGGCCTGCGATTGAGGCTTGTACGTGTCTGTTCTTGATGTCACCTGTGTTAAAGCGTGCGCTATCGACATGCAGATGCGCAGACAGTGCTTTTGTGTTTGTATCACAAAATTCTAATAAAATTTGTTTGAAAAAAAAAACATACTGAGTCACTGACCCATAACAAGCATGTAGCTACATAGGTCAAAGTGAGTCAGGCAGCATTGAAGCTATTGGATCAGCATTACAGCCATATATGCTCAGTAAACGTTTCCTTTAAATCATGTTCAACACTCTGTGGGTTATTCACAAAAGGATAAGGCAGGAGAAGTGAACAATCTAGGACAACATAGCTGAACTGGAAAGTTATGTGAATTGGAGAATTTTTCCAAATCGGCTATTATGGCCTAGAATGTTCACTTCTCCTGCCTTCTTCAAACGCTTCACCCATTATACATAGGTTGGACTCGATGGACCTTGGTCTTTATTCAACCTTACTAACTATGTAACTATGTAATGAATAACCCCCTATATATCAGTGTGGGCCATTGTAAGGGATCATGAAATGGGAGATATTCCAGGCCCAAATATTCATATGTATTTACAAACTCTAAGCTGATGATCAAAAAAGAGCATTCACCAATTCTCTGGTACCCAGGACTCAAAAACAATCTACACAAATAATGCCTCCTTAGCATCAACACAGCCCTTGACACCCCCACAGAAAATCCCCTTGTGAGGAGAACAGATCTTTTCCAATGTTTAGGCCACACAACCCCATCCCCCAGCCTAGTAACCAACAATAGATGGCAGAAGCGTCTGCAAACATCAGCAGCATTTTACAAATACGATACAAAATAATTTATAGAACACATGCTCTATGACAACCATAATAAAAGATACCTGGAGGAAGGACGCATTGGGGATAAATATGTTTTTAACCCATCAACAAAACATTTACACTTGTTTTACAAAAGGAAATAAGTTAGCAAAGAAAAAAAAAGAGCCATACGGATCCACTGCTTTTCAAGTGTATTTCCGGACAAAACGTTTTTTTTTTAAGTTTGTATAGGTAGTAGCAGAGTAGGTAATAATTAAAACTCCTATGATGTTTTTACTGATATCTGGGGCTCTGTTACATAGATTTACTCCAATTCCTGTCGAGTTGACCACATATTTCGAAATATATAGGAAGTGAGGGCAACAGAAATGCAGTCAGAAATTAAAATGATTTTTATTTAGTAAAGTAAGGCAGATTTTTGTCAGATTTTTATTGATGCCTTTGTTCTTACTATCCGTCTGATAGAACTTTTATCAGCTGGACAGTAAGTGAGGGAACAATACTTCTAATAGAGCCAGAGATTGCAGGGTAATTTAAGAGCAGGTCTAATCTTTTTTCCCCCTCTATACAAAAAAAAAAAAAGTTTTGTCAGATCAGGCACTATAAGTTTCAATGATAATTTTCAACAGTGTTAACTTTATTAGATAAAGCACGTTCACTGTACAGTATAGATGTAAATCCCAATGCCTCGATGTTACCTTGTCTGATATTAAAGATACTAAAGTAGCCAGATGATTTAAGAAACTGTTTATTGTTCTGTATCTTTTCTAGGCACTTTTCTTGTCTGTCTTCGAAATACATGTGCCCAGGTGTCCCTGCCGTCATGAGTACTTTGCTGGCAAATATAAATGCATTCTATGCGCATACCACTGTATCAACTAATGTTTCTGCATCAGATAGATTTGCTGCAACAAATTTTGGGGTGAGTGATTTAAAAAAAAAAAAATTATAAGGCAATACAGAAAGGAACAAAACTTCCCTCATATTACTCTTCCTCCCTTGAAACATCAATCACCTAATGCATTGGGGTGTATTTATAAACTATTTGTAAAAGCCATTCATCTAGTCAGAATCAATGAACATTCATTCTATGTGCATGTAAAAATGAATGTTATTAGAATATCTTCTTTGAAAGTCGAATATAATATTATGAAAATACTATATTATGGCCACTAGATAGAGCTGAAGAGCATAGGATAGAAGTATTTATTTGTTATGCTTCTCAGCTCTATCTTGTGGCCATAATGCATTATTTTCTTTATATTACCTTTTGATCTGGAAAAAAATCCTAAAAAAATGTGCTTTTTGCTCATAATCACACATAAAATAAGTTCATGAATGGCTCTGTGAATTGTTTATAAATACACCCCATAGTATGTTATTAAAGACTTACTATTTGTTGAAGAAGATATTTCTGCAAAAACGTAGACCAGCACTCAATAAACTTTCTATTACACATGTGCGTTCTCACACACATATAATCATAGTACTGCAATATACTGTAATATGACACAACAAACACCTCGAGTGATGAGATAAATGTGCTAGCTGTGCATTTCACTGCCAAAAAAGCACTTCCCAAAATCTAAATAATATCAATATGGCAATGCAGGATGTGCCTTGGTAATATACAAAACAAATCATACATTTTGCTTTGGCTTATCATGGTATCTCATGCTACGCAAATGTTTGATGATTTATATTATACCAGTTCTATTTGTTGCAGCTGTGGTATTGCTACCTAACCACTAACCTTGTTTATTAAACATTGTTTTATGATGCTTTCACAAACTCCCAACATCCTAATATCAGAAACTGGGAGGACATCCTATTAGCACTTAAAGTAAATGTTTGCCATCTTATAGGAAACATCTAGAAATGTAAATTTTGGTTAGCAGCATTCTGAAAAAAAATCCTGAATTCCTCCTGTGTCTAGAGCCTCATATCTGCAGTGTGAGATCTAAGGCAATCTCACAAGATTTGGAGGGAGATCTTACTACTATGCTGCTTACTGTTTTTCTTGCTGGAGAGAAAACTGTACGTGTGCAAGGATCTCCTTGCTTCGGCTTCATTTATTCTTTGGATCTGTGCTCTATGTACCTTTACTGCCACTCCTTAAATTTTTCCCCACCAGTTATAAGATCACCAGTCATCATGGGTCAATATCATGACAGCTCTTGCATGCGAATGCAAAGCCCTGCCTCTACCAAAATGGATGTCTCCATACAGTGTAGAACAAGGCATGGGAAGTCATTAATGGGAAAAGGTCAGCTACCAGAAGATCACAGGCAATACTGATGACTAGTCAGTTGTGCTCTATGTTTTTTTTTTTGACACAGATTCCACATTTCAAGTCCTTCTAATGCCATACCCGAACATTTGTCTGTTGCTCAAAAGACGTATTAGCCTATTTTTTAATGGTCCAAAATGGTCCATTTCTGGCAATCAGGCAACACTGACAGCATGGAACAAGCTGTGCGCATGAGTACTTGCTGGTTGTTCTCCCAAAGGATGTTTATTAATGAATCCTCAGCATGGGGCATTGTGCTGGAGAACATTAATATATACAAATTATAGACTTGAAGCAATACATGTACCATGTACTTAACCCAATTTGGTAATTTACTGGAATGAGAGATACATTTGTTCTTTGTCATAGGGAATTTTAAGTCCATGAAACGGTATTAAATCCACCACTAAGGAAAAAGATAAAGTGCACACCCCAAAACAGAGGCATTGATCATTACTAGGACATGTGAAGACAGTCTGTTTTATTAATGCTGCATTCTCCATTTAAATGTCTACATTCTAACAAAAATACGGCAGGTACTGCTTTCGATCTGCTTGCAATGCAAATGGTTCTCAATAGGGCCTGCAGCATACAAATAAATGGAAAGCAGGCCAAATGCATCCCTAGACCGGTCATCCACACTGCAAATATAAAGTAAATGGAAATCTGCAGATTTCCAATTAAAATGCAATTCAAACACAAGTCGGTTGCAGAAAAAGAAAGCCTGTATACATGAGCCCTTTCCTAAAAGTTTGCACATTTCTAGTTCCAATTTTAGATGCTGATGTTGGACTGTTCGATATTCATATTTTTTATTCCTGCAAGTTTTACCATAAAACTGCAGAATGTTTATTGGAAGTGGGTTAAACAATTAATTTCAAAGAAAATATATTTAGTAAATATATTTAAAAGGCAGGAAAACATTGACAAAACATGCATGTTTCTGCAGGATGATCTTCCTAATAACATGCCTGTTTTCATGCTCACTGATGAAAACTATGCCCATCTGCTGCATAAAGGTCCAGCCTCACATATTTTAGGGCTCATGTACACAGACACAAATACAGATGAATGGGCCTTTAGTGTAGAATGTGCCTTTATATGTGGAGTCTGGGAGCTGCTACTTTTTTGTGTCCATAGGATTGTATGGCAGAATACTCTGTCCACGGTTACACTTATAACCCATACGCGTGCGCGTAAAAACGCTGGTCCTTTTTTTTTTTACACACACGGATATAAGTTCCCGTAAGTGAAACTTCTGCATTTGGGAACTTCTGCCCATGTACCCGCGTACAATATTTTCTGTCCATGCAATCCTATGGAACAGGTTGTTTTTGTTTTTATATATTTATGTTTATCTTTTAGATTGTAAGCCCTCAGGGGCAGGGCCCTCCTTACCATCTTGTCTTGAATTGTATTGTGATTGTTATGTCTTCCTTATATTGTAAAGCGCTGCACAAACTGTTGGCGCTATATAAATCCTGTATAATAATAATAATAATAAAAATAATAATATGTGTATTTTGTTTATACAGAGAGAAAAGTTTATAAAACTATTGGATCAATTGCACAACTCCCTTCGGATAGATCTTTCTAAATACAGGGTAGGTATAACAAGTTGTCGATGTGCTCCAAGCATTAATTACAGGTAATATTTACTCTGGTAAAGTGCTGTGATATGATTTTTTTATCAAAATGTCAAAGTTCATTTTGCTTTTATACAATTGCATCATTTAACTTTTAACAAAAATGTAGCTTATATGTAAATCACTCAGCTTTAGATCCTCATATCATTTTTGAATTGGTGCTGACACTGTCCTTTTTTTCTGGAAGGTGGCTACTTATGTTCACCAAGATCCCTGTGTGTGTGTTGTAAAGTAGCCACCCCTCCCAACTCACTCCTGTGATCTCATGTTTAGTTTACTCATTTATATTAAGATGATATTACTGTAATTAATGTCCTCTGTGTGAGTCGGAGAATAAATATTTAAATTTACCACTTTCATAATGTTTGAGTGCGATCTTAATACAATAAGAAATAAAAATTGAAGGGATCTATTTATAAACAATTTGTCGGGCCCTGTGCTCTGCAAATATCTGTGAGCGTTCATTTTATGCACATAATGGCAAATTGAATGATTCTAATATATTTTTCTTTCAGATCAAATTGTAATTAGATATAGCTGATAGCTGGAGCTGAGCAACATAGGAAATAAATACCTATTTTCTGTGCTCCTCAGCTCCATCTTGTGGCTGTAGTGCAGTATTATATCACAATACATTCAACCTAAAAAATATATATTTTCAAACTATTTGTTTTTGTCAATATCCACACAAAATGAATGTTCACAGATATTTGAAGGTCAAAGGGCCCTGCAAATTATTTAAAAATTGTCCTCCAAGTGTCTGATGTTCTTTACCTTCAGTAAGTACTACCTATATATACTGTCTATTACATCTGCCAAATTAAAAAATACTTGGCACACCTAGGAGCTGTACATGTTTACTGTTTTGTTTGAGATGCTTCTACTACTGTATTCCCCTTCAAAAAAATGCATGATATTATATTTTAGGAGATCATGCCTTCCAAAAACGTAATTTCAGCAATAAACTCTATTTGCACCTTATGCTGTGTGGCTTTTTTGTATATTTTAATGGTAAGCAATAATGAATATATTTATTTACCAGTGCTGGTTTCCCCTGATAAAAAAATTATTCTACCAACAGGATAACTTCACAGCTACTAACCCTGAAAGGCTCCAGGACTTGAAATCTACAGTGGACCTGTTAACAAGCATCACCTTTTTTCGCATGAAGGTACAGTCAGTAGTTTATGGTTCATTTTAGTCTCTGTCTATGAAGCACAATTTCTGTTGTGCGTCTCACTAGATTTCTTGATGTGTATGTTTTATCATCCCCTAGCAATTGAAATCTGCTGTATCTGGTACTGCCAGATGGATTGTGATTCTGACAATGTCACCTTATTGTTTCTTTAAAAAGTATTGCTTGTTTTGCTGGTGCTATTTATTTCTCTTCCCAAAAATTCCTCTGTTTACCCTAAAGTGCACCTGTGCCCAGAATATGGACATTAAAGTCTGTATATATCCTTAACAAGTAGACTTGTGCGCCGTCCAAAAATTTGTTTCGTTCCGTTTCGGAACATCAGTTATATTCGTACGAAATACGAATTTTCGTTAGTTTCGGCACATTTTCGTAACTTTACGAACATTCGTTATGATGAAGTTAAAAAGCAAAAATACATTTGTTAATATTGGAGTCGATGTGGTAGTTGTTTTTTTATCCGAAATACGAATTCCGTTAATGGACTCCGGATCCGAATTTCATATTTCGTATAAAAAAAACTACCATCAACTCCAATATAAATGTACTTTGCTTTTTAACTTCAATATAACGAATGTTCGTAATGGAATGAAAATACGTCAACGGAATTTCGTATTTCCTGCCTGTATTGTAATGCAACTGTCAGCAGCAGAAGAGAAAACCTCTGATTGGTCAACCAAACAAAATACGAATTCCGTTAACGGATTCCGTATCCGAATTTCGTATTTCGTATTTTTAAAAAAACTACCATCAACTCCAGTATATTAACAAATGTACTTTGCTTTTTAACTTCAATATAACGAATGTTCGTAACGGAACGAAATTCCATCAATGGAATTTCGTATTTCCTGCCTGTGTATTGTAATGCAACCATCAGCAGCAGCGGATCCGTATTTCGGATAAAAAAAAAAATCTTGTCATGTTGTTCAACCTCATTTACAGGGGTAATATTAGTTCCTGTTTCAAAGAAATTCGGATCCGAAATTCGTTAACGGAATTTCGTATTTCGGATATAATTCGGAAACTGCAATTCGGATTTCGGATGCTTCTGAATTTACAAATTTCAGGAAAATTTGTACGAATTTCGATTTGTAATAAAACGAATCACACATGTCTATTAACAAGCTGTAGCTTCCAAACATGTAATTCCCCTCTATCTGCATGTACTGTATAGTAAGGTATTTTCAAAGATCCTCAAAAATCACAGCAAAGATGCTAAAGTCCTTTTTTCATCGTTTACTACAGCTTAGAAATAAGGATGAGCTCCTCCAAACATGGAAGGGACATGGGACCACTCAGTCAGCTGAGGGATGAGGCATTCCCCTTCCCCTAGCAGGTGTACATAAAGAAAAGGGGTGGGATTCTTGGCATTGACCAAATACAGCCATGTGGCCATTTAAGGTAGATGACATAACAGAATCTCACTCTTTTACTGCACCTGATCTGGAGTCATCAGAAGAAGCTTCCTTCTATGTTTGAACCAGGTTTGGTCCACATCTGAGCTCATCATTTGAAGTTACACAAAATTCAGAAGATACATACTTAATGTATTCAAGTACCTTACCCATTAACAAAATCTTATTTATGTAACACTCAGCTGTAGATCCTCAAATCATCTCTGAATTGCTGCTGACACTGTACTTCCTTCTGGATGGTGGCTACTTTTGCTTCCCTTGGTTCCTGTGTGTGTTGTAAAGTAGACACCGCTCCAAGCTTGCTTCTGTGGTGGACTACAATCTCGATAGAAATTTTTAAACTAAACGTAAGATTGTAGTCCATCATGGGAGTGAGATTGGAGCAATGGCTACTTTACAACACACACAGGGACCATGGGCAACAAAAGTAGCCACCCTCCAGAAGGAAGGACAGTGTCAGCATGAATTCAGAGATGATTTGAGGATCTACAGCTGAGTGATACACAAATAAGATACATTTTTGTTATAGTTAAGGTACTTGAATGCCTTAAGATTTACAGTAGATGCTGAGTTTAGTGTCACTTTAAATATATGAAACTCTTCTTAATAAGGAGTATGAACATTGACCTCTTGTAGTTCTATAATGGGAGAAAAGCAATTTGGATGCATAGTATCATCTGGAGATTATTTTGCACATTACTAATTACATTAAGAGGCATAGTAAAAAAGTAGTGAATGTGATATTCACCCAGAATTCATTGCAGGTGAATCAATTACTGCAGCAGGATGATATACCTGCAGTGAATGTATGGTGAATGTATAAATATACGCCTAAATGTTTGTACTGCTGGCAAATTGTCTTCATGGTGTCTGTACTATTTGTTCTTCTGTGATTATAAAATGTAAGGCTCTTCCAGCTTTTCATTAATCTGGGTTCAGTTTGTGTATGTCATATGGCCCTATTGTTTAGAGTAACTCCAAAAAGTTGTTTAAGGTCATTAAAGATTTTTAAAAAGTGATTTATAAAGACTTGATTCTTCATTGTCAAAATATAAAGCAGATAGAAGAATAACTGAATGTACATATTCGTTATCTTCTCCAACTAAGTGACAAAACATTCTGTTCTTTTGACATTATCAGACATCACTCTTTGTAAATAGGCCAGTGCTTATTAAGCGCTCAAAGTCCTCCCTTGCACTTCTTCCATTCTATAGAATATTTCCTCCCATGCAGCATGATTTATGGTTGATTGTGACCACAGGGGGACCCAGTCTCACATGCGGTGGGACACTCTCCATTTCTCAAGCCCCAACCACCTGCCCTTATATAACCCATGACCAGGGACAATGCTTGGCAGGCAGCTTGCCTGGAACCCAAGGGGTAGTGTGCTGATAAACACTAGGATGCTAGTGGATGCTAGACTGGAAGTTAGGCTGTGCTTTATAAGCTACCTCAGAATTTTAATTATTTAGTGAATACGTACAGTGTGCGATGTTGTATGTCTAGAAGCTTACAACATTTTTACAGTAAAAGTAAAAGTTATAGCTTTTTCTGATGAATATTGAAGATGCACACTCTAATAGAGGATGTACTGTATATAGGAAATGATAAGAGAAGGGACTTGAACTTAGCATTTAAAGGGCAGCTCCATTCAAAATAATCACATATTGCGGTTGTTTATTTTTTGGAGAGCCCAGTGGTGAGACATGCTTAGCAAAATTTCCATTTCTATCCAACTGCTATGGCCTTTATAGAGCTAAATAATGATATCTTGCTCTCTCCATATTGCAGAATACACACATATTTTTGTTTAGATGTAAGAAAATGACAGTCTTGTGGAAGGAGGCAGAGAAATAAAATCTTGCCTCAATGGTGGTAAAAGAAATATGAGGCCATGAAGGGTTTTTACACACAATACCCAGCATCAACTGAGATATCCGTTTTGTGAGAAGCTGCCCTTTAACAAATTCATTTTTTTTTCTCTGAAATTGAATACAAAACATGTTGTAGGATGCATCTTACACATTAAAATAACAAAATGAATCAACATTTTGCTGCTCATTGTTGTGTGGGTGAAGCAATTCAGCTATATGCAATCACTGTGCTCTGTCACAATAGAAGCAGTTGAATGCAAAGCCTTCATGATTATTATTTTTTTTCAGGTTCTTGAACTTCAGAGTCCTCCAAGAGCTAGCACTGTGGTGAAGGACTGTGTGCGGGCTTGTTTAGATTCCACCTACAAGTATATTTTTGTTAACTGCCATGAGGTTTACTCACAGCTATTAGACCAGGTAAGGTTTGAGCATTGGTCTGTTTATTCTGGATTATGGCAAAATAACTCGTGGCTGCTGGAAAACAGTATTTGTTGTAATGTTTGCTGTGTTGTGCATTTTACAGCTAGCCACACATATACAAATATTATGAGCAAGCGTGAATAAACCAACAAGGATTATGTGTGTAGTACAGTGAACTGCTGCTTTCTGGTCATAGTAGCCATCAAAACTAGACCAAAATTGCTCAAAGGGAAACTATAATGGTTTTGAATTAATTCTTAAGTCTTAAATTAATGCTTCATATCTGTTTAGGAGAACTATGAGTTATTACCAAAGTAGAGCAGATTGCTTTGCAGATACCTTTGTCTGATTGAAACCTGGGGTCTTATCACCTGATCATTGATCTTATGACTTGTTCCAGGTTCTGAAAACAATATGTTTCATTCGATACATAGGCACATAATCGTGCTAATAATGTGAACAGTAGACAGGAGCTCCACCTGCTGGCTTTATAGAATATTACATAATAATATTATGAATTTCTTCATATTTATCTTAATAACAGAAAAACAAATTCTGGAGTGAAGCTGTGCTTTACCCAAGTAGGCTAATTATCAAGTTTGATTTAACTTCCACTTTTCTAACATCACATTTTTACACCCCTGTTGCTCCATTCAGTAACAGGGGGCAAGGAAATATAATTCTATATTAGTTCAAATTAGATTTCTAGTCAGTGCTTACTCGAGACTGAACAACTTATTACTCCATTCAACAGCACAGAAACAGTCACCAAGCACCACATGCTTCATGCAGCTGCAGCTGAGCGTTAACATCGCCCTTATTCAAATACGTTTTATACTTTTGAGTACACCTCAAACCCATAGGAGAGGTACATATTAAAAGACGTGTGCTAATACTTTTTTTATTCTACTTGAAGGGCCATATACTTGGACAAATTCAACTGGGCAAAATAATTTTGGACTATATGTCAGACAAAAAAAACAAGAGACTAATAAACAGAGCAAGACAAGGGTGCAAATAATCTAAGACTAACTTCACACCTATGATTTGCTGTAAAGAGTGGTAAAAAATGCATTTTACTGTGCTTAACTGCAGTGCATGTGATGCAGGATCAGTGATTTAGTGCATTGCAGTGCCATTCATCTTGAATGGTACTTCAACATTCCTTGCATTTTAATGCATTATGTCCTGTAGTGATTTGGATGTCAGCAGGAGGAACCAGTGATAGCTATGGGGGAATAAGGAGATTACCAGTCCCAGAAGTGGTTTCCCAGCAGACTTCAGTGGACGATCTCTATTAAAAAGAACTGGGTTTAGCTGGCAAAAAAAAAAGAGTAAGCAATGTCAAATACAGCAACCCATTGAAACCATTCAGGTTTGCTTACTGTAGTCAGTTAAGACAATATAATTTGTGAATGAATGGTCCGCTTTCCACATTTTTCTTATCCTTACTGAATCATTGTTGTTTCTTTAAATATATTCAGCAGTATACACAGCTACTTGTATTGATCTGTCAGCATATAAGACTTTTTATGACCCATCTACAGCAGTTTCTTTGAAACAAGATGCTATGAGATTCTCACTGTATGATAAAGAATCCCCATTGATATTCTATTACAAGCTTTTCAGATACTTTGCTGGGACACAAAGTCATCAGCAATTTTCCTTCAACAATGTATGCTGATTCCTTAGTCCACAATGCTAATATATCAAACCATGCTAATAAACGGAATGACTTCTGAGCTAAATTAAATCAGAAGCATCTTCCATTTATAATGCATGAGGCAAGTTATAGAGTATGAAAGACTGAATCCCAGAAATCATTGTCTTCCTTATTTCCACGACTATAAAAGGAACAATGATAAAATAGACGGCACCTATAAGAAAGCATTTCTTGCTTGTTGCTAGGGAACTAATAAATGAATTGGAGCATGTCAACACTGCTTAGTTCTCCAGACATAATATTGATATAAAACCACAGATTGTGAAGTTCATTAAAATATGCTAATTGAACAAATTGTCAGAGTATAAAGGGTGTATATGCCTGTGTATATGACTAAGGTGTAAATGCACGCCTGAAGATTATGGGTACTGTATTAGCTTTGAATTAATGGCCAGCGATATTGTGCTCCTTCCCAGGTCAATTCATTGACACTTTTTGAAGTACTTCCTTGTGCTTGCTGTAGCTGGTTAACAATGGTGCATTGGGACAGGCTATGCATATATTATGTATGATAAGCTACATTAAATTGTTCATTCTCACCTGTCTTTGTATTGAGCAATTCCTACTGACTGCATCTTCAGTAACAGCCCTTCCTGTTTAATGCTTTCACTGTGCAGGTACCATATAATGTGTATTCTGAGCACTCCTCCTCCTCTAACCTTTAGTATCCCTGTCACTGGTACACTGTGGTAGGATATTGAACACTTGATTTTTTTACAGCATATATTTGGTTGCAGGAGTCAAAACCCTTTATTGAAGAAGAATTCCAGGCATATTAAACACTAACCCTTGCAGTGGGGCTACCCCCACACTACAAGGTTTAATTGCTCTCTTTGGTCTAGGGTTTCACGCCATCGCTGACATTTTCATATTCCGATTTCTTTTTCTAATAAGGTCTGAATAAATTGAATATTTTAAATGATAAAAGCAGCTTTGTATGGGTCTTAGACATTCATTCATAATACTTTTTTTTCCTGTTTAATACCTGATGTTAGAGCCGGCAGTCGTGTATGTTTAACAGAAATCCTTTTTATGACATTTTGGGTAGAGTAGGGAAAGGCACTCAACCTCAATCTGGTTTTTACTACTCTCTTTTCTTACTTTCCCTTACTCTCAATCTCAGTGACACAGCAGTGAGAGCACATACAGCATTAATAACATCACATAGGTTCTAGCTCTTCCCCATTCTATCCACAATTTGGAAACATATTTTGAATTAATCTTGACCTAATTTTATGATTGGTTCAAATTTTGTAAATCTTTTAAATTTATATTTTTACCTTTTTAAAAACAATATTTTATGAAGTATACTGGTTATATAGTGCCCCTCTGTGAAAAAATGCAGATCTTGCTTCCTTCTATTATAACTTTTGCAACTAAGTTGACATCATCAAAAGTAGGCTTGTGCTTGGAGCTCATTTCACACATCACAATTCACTGTACAATATCCATAATGTTTTTACCACACAAAGCCCATATTCCAAACCATCAGATTCTGCCTGTCTGAAGCTGGTGGCATGGGGTATGCATTGTGTTCAACGGATCAAGAAGGTGAAAACTATGTCCTACACGAGAACACCCCTACCCAGCTGCACATGGCATGCATAGCCAAGGCCTACTGTGCACAGGACCAAAGACACTGCTCTTTCCCTAACAAACAAATCATCATTTGAACAAAATCAGGCTGTGAAACAGAAATAGGAAATGTCACCTAACTAAAGCAAATCTGTGTCTATGAAGCACACAACATAAACATACCATATATAGTATAAAGTTAGCAGGCACCCTCTACAAAGCTTGAATACAAAAGCACCTTGCCGCTCTGCCCTTCATCTCGGAACCCCATGGATGTTTCCAAGTATCTTTTGAGTTTCCAGGAAAAACTGTATCCCACAATGCAATGCAAGTCTTGGTGATCAATTGATTGCATTTTGAGATGGAAAAGTTCACAGGACTTTTTGTAAGATGGAAACTTGCATAGGACTGCGCAATACTCCTGGGGTGGAGGGTAGACATGTGCACTGCCCAAAAAATAGTTTTGTTTTAAATTCGGATTTGTGTTATTTATTTTTTCGTGATTCGGGTGTGAAAGTCAATTCGGATTCGGAATTCGGACGAAATTCGTTAGTGGTAGTTCGTTCGAACGTTCGTTTCGTGTTCGTTTTACATTTGTGTTGTTCGTTAGTTTGCAGCGAAGTGACATTTTAGGGGGAAAAATGTTTTTATCCTTCTCTGTCACTATGCTCCAACGAACGAAACGAATAAGAAACGAGATGAACGTTCGAACGAACTACCGCTACCGAATTTCGGAAATTCGGATTCGTTTGCATTCGTTATATCTGTAATTCGGAATTCGGATACATCCGAATGTCCGAATTTCCGAAAATTCGTCCGAATTTCGATTCGGAACGAAACGAATCGCACATGTCTAGTGGAGGGAAAGCTGTAATCACACTCTATAGACACTGACAGGTACCAGTTAACAAGACCCCAGGTTAGTTGAAACTTTATGTATAGTGTTTTTCTACCATTTTTTTCAAGTTTTATGTTCAGGAGTAAATTATATTTTTTTTAAACATGAATTGATTTTTATTTAGTCAGGTAAATAGGAAATATTGCATATCGTTATTTTATATATTTACCCTTTGCATATGTGGTGTGTAAAAGTCTGGTACTCCAGAGCTTAGTTGAGAATTCAAAGCAGGATATTAGAAATGTTGAGCTAATGTTGGGCTTTCTTATTAGGCAATATAGCTGTACACTGTGCATTGAAAAGCATTGGATTTCCCCGATTTAGTTATTTTTTTTTAAATAAGCATTTTTTTGCAAACACAAAAATGTTATAAAATAATTCATACACTTGAAAAATTAAATGATCTGTTTGTGTGCGTTTCAGTACAGGTATGCTATAAAAAAAGAAATGGGTTGAATCTAATTATAAATCTAAAAGGTGAAAAAACATCATAGTATGGGCATTAACATAGTACTTTTGCTGTCTACATCATGTTTGTACAACAATTACTTCCTAAGGAGCTGCTGGAATGTTGAGTCCTTCTGTTCCCAGTGGTGACCTGCCAATAGCGATGAAACAGCCACAATAGTAAATACTGCTAGAAGCAAAAATGACGCAATGTGAATAAATGTTTAAGTACAAAGCCTGCCAGTTGTGGGGTTCTTGACGCTCATCCACCAAGTGAAGGTACTTGTAATCCACAGAAAAAGCAAACTCCTCATAGTGTCTAAAAGTTCCAAAGGGTGAAAACGAGTGACGCATTCCCCTTTATGCAGAGCTCTGCTGGGACAGAAAAGCCCCAGCAACAGCAAACTAGTTCAACACAGATAAGGGTGGCCAAAGGCTGACGATGCATAGATATCTTCCTGACAACAATATATCACACACTGCCCCAATAGGCTTGGTGAAGGCAGATACAATACTGGAAGCTTCTCCCCTGAATGCTCACACATCTCTAGGAGCCTGGCGAGAGGTAGCCCACAATGCCTTGGGCCTCTCCTCTCAAGCCTGCGCCTGTATCTGGAGTCCTTATGGATTGGTGAATGATTGTGTGTGTTCTTATTGAATTTTTTTTTAATATAATTTAAATTGTGTATCCTCTTTGTTGACCTTCTATACTGCTTGTAGGTGTGTTTAGTTTTATGTTCTGTTTATATGTCTTTTCTTTTACCTGTACACAATTCTTTCAAATAGCTACAAAGTGAAAGCTCTACAAAATATGTAAATGTTTGTTTCATCCAACATCAAATAGCTCTTAGAATAAGATGAAACCACATTCAAACAAGCTATTATGGAAAAGTGAATTTGTAAGCACATAATATTTTGGATATTTTGTTATTCCATGAAATAACCCCCTCAAATGTCATTGCCTACGTCTAGTTACGCTTCATTAATCCAGGAACATGTTAATTAAAACAATAAAATCCTCTGAACCTATTCCTAAGAGCTGCCTATAAAACTGGACCTAGAGCACAATGAATTATGATGAGGCATGTAATAGCATGTGTAATAGTGGGTTAATCAAAGCCAGTGTATAGCAGTGGACCTTTTCTCTAATACCTGAAATATAAATTAGAAAATGAAATTGGTTCTGTATATAGCATCCCTGGGGTTACCAAGAATTAGTTTTGAATAAGACATTGAAAGTCAGTTTTTAGATATGTATGCCAGGTTGTAGCACATTCATATATTCCTGAGCATAGCGTAATGCATGACTATCTCTAAATGCTATGTTGATGTGTGCATAAATATACTTTTAAATAAACAATATATATATATGAGAGTGTTCATGAAGGAAACTAAAAACACGGTTGAAAATGTTGGTTCTAAGAGCAAATAAAGTCAAGGCTTATAGTCAACAGTATCATGTTATCCTTTTTAAGTAGCTGGAGGCTGTAAAGACCACACTGTATAGGTGGGCACTACATATTTTTCAAGTCTTATAAGTAGGCTCCAGTTAATATTACAAAAAAATGTAATCCCTACCGGTGATGCAATTTGTTCATCCTGGCATAGGTTTTATGTACCAGACCTTGTTTTCAGTAATCTGATGTTCTGAGAAAATAAATATTTGAGCCATGTAAATGTGCAGTACTGGGTGTTCTCCTTGTAAGCTCCTTAGTGTCTCTCACAAAATGAGAGTAGTTGAAGAGCACATTTTTGAATGGCAGTAAGCTGCATTCCTGGAATCTGTCTATACTGGGCTAAAAAAAATGGGCAAAGCACAGTTGCAGTGTTTACTGCATTTGCAATTTTACTTGCTGCCTGCAGGTGTTCTTTGACAAATGTTTTATTTGTGGAACCAATAGGTACCACGTAACACACTGGGCATGTCTTTAATGGTTTCAAACCCCTTTGATTCTCACAATTACAAAAACTGTTGATCTCATGACTTTTGCTAGTTTTCAGTGTAGCAGGTACACTGAAAAACAAGCTAAAATGTAAGAGTATCTCTCCAGTAACAATAGATACAGGAAAGACTGTTTATTCTGAACTAGTTACGGGGTTTAAATTACTATTCTTCATCACTGCAAGAACATTTTAATTAGGGTTCAATGAATTATGGCTTCTTGCTGTCTCTCTGGGCAAGGAGAGCCAATCTAAACAGATTGCAATAGGAGATTCTTCTCAGCTCTAAATAATGGAGATGAACTAAACTCTGAGCAATTCAAACCTCATTTTTCAACTCTAATTGTGTTAAAGCAACAATTTTGTGTTGGTTAACTCTACAGGTAGATTTTGTTTTGTCTTTATAAATTGTGTAGCTCTACTCATAGATTGCAGTGAAGAGCAATTGCAGGGAACAGTCAGTGAAAGTCTAATTATATCCATGCGTTTGTGCTAAACCCTTTAAATCCCACTCAGTTTACTAAAATCTGTTCTTTAATTGATCCACTGCCGCCAGATTCAACTACTTTTTGGTGGATTGGCCACCTCATGACTCTATACTGTGTATTCTCACTCTGTGAATACTATAGATAATGTTCCTTGGGCCCCTGTAGCTGAGAAAAATACTCATTTGCAGGCCCACATTCAGGGCCATTCAGATAATAATTTGATTGGCAGCCACAGGGATTTAGCAAGTCCATTACACAGTGTGGATGCATGGTTAAACATTGGAGCCACTTGATTGATAGTCAGGGTGCTTAGCCATTTAAATGATAATGGGGTTCATCCATTGCTCCCTTATCTTTAAAAAAAGCTAGGTCTTGGGGTGCCATCCACCTCTTTGAAACCAAACTAACCTAGGACGTGTATTAAGTGGTACAGCAAGAATAACAAGGATAACATAATTCCCCAATAATTCAAGTTAGTCAGATAAGTGTTACTATTGGTAACACATACTGTTTATTGGTCAAACCTTTTTTCTTATTAGTTGTCTACTTGATTACAAACAATTCTCCCAAAGATCATAGGTAATAAAAGCTAATATACCAGATCTAACAGATGAAGTCTGGGTAGATCAAGCACAGACTCATTTAGATTAAAGTTTACCATAAACCACAGACTGAATCCAGCTATTACATGTCAATGTCAGAGGTGCTAAGCAAGTACAGTTACTTAAGAACACGTATAAGGCACAGGTTAAGCAGCTAATAAAATTGTACCATTTCTTCTATCAATGGCCTACCGCTCCACCAAAATAATCTATTCTATATACTTACTAAGCCCAAATAGATCAAATCCATTAAACAAGCATTTTTACTGTATAGTCTTACTGACCTGAGTAGTTATTGTTTAGTGAAATATGAGAAATGATGATCCCTCTGGACTACAGATCTTGAAACCCACAACAAAATAAACTAAATTGTTTACTTCATGCAGATTTGATGGTATATGTTGTGTGGTGTGGGTAGGAGATTAGTAGTGTCTGTCCCCCTCTTTTCCCCTTTCAAGGCTAGTCAGCTTTTTGTACATTTAAACAAGACAGCAATATCAGTTCCATATATCTCTTCTCCCATATTTTCTTTAAATATCAAGTGAGGTTGACTAGAATTTTTAATTCACTGTGGTAAATCCAGTCTTTAAAATTATTTGTTCTACATGTGAAAATAGCAGTTAAAATGTTACATGTTATATATATATATTGTCCATCAACAACCTCTTATACATACAATGTCCAAGCATGCAGCTCATATGTTCTAGTCCTTAGAGGCTGGAGGATGCAATCCACAGAAACAAATCAGAAAACAGAAAATCTGCTAATTGTTAGCCTGACTGCCCCTAACTATTTAAAACTGATTTTGGGTTGCGCTGGGTTCCCACAATTTTTGCATGTTAGATAATATTATTTGGAGTGGAACTCCAATCAAAACATTTTATTTAAGTTTTGGATAGAGTAGGGAAGTGTTCGAATGTCTGTCAGGATTTTTTTTTTTTATAAATACATGTCATTTTGTAGTTATGTCTTATAAATATAATTTATCATTGGTCTTTTATTTTAAATTGCATGTTCATATACTCTGAAATGCGTGTAGTTATTGAAATAATCCGCTCTAGTTTATCTCCATGGTTATTTTTTTTAGATAGGGTTATGTAGGTCAACAGTATGAGTAGTTTAAGCAGCTAACATCACTGACCATGTAGATTATTTGTCCAGATAAAGAAAGAGGAGTTGCTGTTTTTGTAATTTACCGACAAACAATTTCAAGGTATATGCCCTAAGAAAACAATCTTTTATAATATGTATTATATGTTGCTGATAAAATCGGTTAGTCGTATGTCTGCTGGTTTGTGGTCTTGTCATGTAGATATGTGGATTGCACTGCAATGTTAGTAAATTTACCACTAGGCATTGCTAACATTCTGAAAGACCTGGGCACCCTTCACACTGAAGAAGCAGAGATGCAAATAGTTCACTGTGGCAATAGTGAATGTAGTTATATTGATGTAAAGTTGGTGTGCATTAAAATGACATGGTTAAAAAGAGCCTGCACATACTTGCTGTATACATGGCACAGAAATGCTGCACTCCTTGTATTTACAAAATATTGAAGCAGCCAAACAAATGTAGCGTACTGCACATATTACTGAGTGCATGTCAGGGATACCGGCACAGGTGACCCCACACTTGCGCAGGTACCCACACAGGCAGACCAAACACTTATGACCACACCGGACAGGGCAGAATGTATTATATACAGTTTAATAAACAGCAAAACTAAACAACACCCAAAAGCAAACATAAATAAGTAACATCATCCAGACTACAAGCAGGTAATGGCAACAGGAGGACAAGCAGGTAATGGCAACAGGAGGAAAGGCAGGTAATGGCAACAAGAGGACAAGCAGGTAATGGCAACAGGAGGAAAGGCAGGTAATGGCAACAAGAGGTATCTAGGACTGCAAATGGGTAACCGGGCTCGGGACACAAACAGGGTACAGGACTGGTAACAGGACTCTGGACGGAAAGCAGGGTTCACCGGAACTGGGGACTCAGGGTTCAAGTTTCAGGAAACGGAAACGATACTGAGCCATCATCCTGACTGCAGGGAGGGTTTAAATATCCTCCCAGGAAGCACCAGGTGATGGCTAAGTACTGGCAGCTGGGAAACACCCGCAGGTGAGCACTGGAGCTGCAGGTCTCAGCTCCTGCGCCACCTAGAGGCACTCTGGATCCTAACAGTGCAGCAGTCAGGTTTGTTGTTTGGGTATACATGGTGGAGAATTTAAAACTTTTGGTCACTTATTTGCACATCCTCTATGACCTACTTGTACATGAATGGCGAGTCCTTATCTGCCCATCATTCAAGCTTCCTGCCGCTAACAGACCTGGTGGCCCATGTAAATACATCTGCTTAATTTGTGGTCAGTGTAAATTCCCTTTTACATTGCTATACATGAAATTCCTGCTGCAATTGTATATGGTAGCATTGATAGATTTGCCTCCTGCCATGGTGGTGTCTTCCTCAAAAAAAAGTTGATTAAATATATTGTAATGTATTATGGATGACCACTGTTAGTACAACAATACATGAGGACACTGCTAATATCATGTTTTTGGGTTAGATTCTAATGGAGTTGAGAATGATTTACTTTAATTGCCTAAACATGTACATATGAAATCAACTGGAATTCGCTAATAACATAATTGGATAATTGAAGTGAAAATTCACTTTTTTTGATTGAATAGCATCCACTCACTTAATATGTCAGCTTTACCCACTGCACAGAAATATAATTATTTTATGGTATCTCAAACATAAAGCTGCGTGAGCAAATTTTTCGAGTACAGGATTATGCCTTTAATTCCTACTGCCCATAATCGTCTTTTTTCAATCAGGCAGTGCTAAGTGCAATGACTATGTGCAAAGTGTTATAACCCATTGCACACAACCAGTTTATTGTAGTCAAATGTTATTGTTATAATTCATTAGTGCATTTTCCTCAGGCTTGTTGAACAAGCCTGCATGACTTAATTGGTCATTAGTGGGGCAGATTTATCAAAGTTGGAACCAGAGGCAACTCCGATTTGCCAAGTTCACTAGAGTTAATCGTAATTGGATGTTCAATTTCTTCCTTATTTATTATGATCTGGACAGTTCCTAGCAATACTGATCTGCAGTGTAATGGAAAAGTGTGAAAGTAGCAAATACAATGCGGCAGACTTTTTCAGAGTATGTAAGGTCATGTGTTTGCTTTTCTGGTATTTGACTAGTTTATAAAGGCTCTGTTACAAGCAAGAACATTGAATCAGCTTCCTCTTTAATGCAAAACTTTTTAGCTGTTACACCATGTAAATATTTTAAATAAAATATTTTTTATCCACTTAGATATTACTAAAAAAAATAAAACAAATATGAATAAATCAGGGTATGTTAATGTAACCTTTCCACTTTAAATAAGCTGTTGAAGTGTAGAACGCTCATGTCAGCTCAGGGACCGGAAGTGATGTAATACTCGTCACTCCCGGTCCCATAGAGCATGGAGGAGATTGGTGAATGGAAGCTTTCCACTGGCACCTGACATGCTGGTCCCGGGTCCACAGGAGGGGCAGTGGAGCCCGGGAAACGCGGCGGGGGTGTCGGGCGGGGGGGGGGCACTTTACTGGTCCATAGAGTTGATCTGGCGGCAGCTGTGGGACAGAAATGCTTCTATTGTAAAGCTGACAGCCGGCTTTACAATCGTAAACCCGGCGGCCGAATCTGTTTAACCGTGTCACTGCAAATTACGTACTATGCTTAATGATAATAGCAGTATGCAAAATTTGTGTTTTTACAATTAGGAACTTTAAATCCAGTTGAGCTCACTCTGAAATTGGGTAAAAAGTTTCCCCTTGAAAAAGAATCCAATATAACTTACTAAACTTAACTACAAAATAAAAGTTATGTGCAGTCTCTCTTACAAATGTATGCTTTGGTGTTTTTATGTATGTGTAATATATATATAGATATGTACTGTATGTGTATTTATTATATACAGTATAAGGGTACAAGGGTCTCAGTGCACCTGGGCATTTTTTGCTGTCTGTAGTGGTAAACCATGCACAAGACAGGGGCACCCAGAAACAGCAATAGAAGGTTTGTCCAGCACTTTTATTCAGGAAAACATAACTAACTAACTAAACTCAGGTCAGTTCTTGACTAACTGGATGCCCCTAAATTTGTTCCCCAACACAAACCAGTAGCATGTGTATCTTTTTATTTCTTTTTCTTTTCATCAGCACTCAATCTTTTTACATAATAGCAGGCTCTCACAGCAGAGAGAGAGAGAGAGAGAGAGAGAGAGAGAGAGAGAGAGAGAGAGACATGAACATCAGACAGCTCACATGGATAAAGACCTATGGACATCTGAGAAACATGTGGACCTAAGAATGGAGTATTTTATCCACCCATAGCACTACAAAGTCTCCATTCTCCAGGACCCAGAACAAGACCCAAGAACTTATCATTCTGAAAAAAAATGTTACACCACTTAAACCATGGAGCCCCTCACCATGTATAGGCAAGAAACCTAGATGACACGTACACGATCCACAATCCACATTTTGTTCACCTTGTTCAATCTCGGAGCATATGTTTAGTAGGTAATTGGTCCTTAACAATTAGATATTGTGTAGTCAGGTATCAGCTGGCACTGATGTAAGAAAAATTTTGTGAAATTCTTTAGGTTTTTTTCATGATGTTTTAGCTGAGGCAGCACACCCTAAAGTTGACAAGAAGGTAAAGTCAGTGAAGCATCTTCATCATGGCACACATCACTGAGACTTGCCAAGTTTCTCAGTCAATATATGGTCACGGGGAAAATACATCAAAGGTCATTGCCTTTTCATATGTGCACAGACCATTTTTAACTGGATAGCAAATCTTTGGGTGCAATAATATACACTTTAAAGGTTGAAAGTACCCCCCCAAGACTTCTCAATCATTGCCAAAATGCTTAAAAATGCCCCATTGGTTGAAATGTTTTTGTGACTGGGTCAGATGTGGGAACCCTAAACTTTTGAGCAAATCAGAAATGCATTTGCAGCAGCAGTTTATCATGGACATTTATTAAAAGTATCTTGTCATATTTGTGCTGGCTGATTGCACTAGGCAACCGTGTTTCAGCAACAGCTAGTGCTACAGTGTAATTTCAGTTCCCAATCACGATAAAATAATGATGAAGGGTAGGAAACCTTTGTGTTACAGAAGTCAAAAAAAGATGGACATCTTTGTTTAAAGTAGAATCCTTCTTTGGTTACTGACAAATGTTTTGATGATACTAACTTCTCCAGATACTCAGTGTTATTTATGTGAAATATATAGAGGTCTATTCACTAAGCTGCCGTAGGCAGCCGAGTGAATGACCGACCTGAAGTGAAGTGAGCCGAACACTGTTCGGCTATTCACTTCAGGCGGGTACAGCTGATTTAATTGAAATAGCCAATAGTAATGTCCCAATGCATTTCAATGGGAAACATTATTTCTTTTTTTTTTTCTATTCTGACATCGCTCGTGTCAGAATAAAGAAAAAAAAGACACAGCAGTGTTTCTCTCCTGGGGGGCCGGGAGCAGGGGTCTGCCGGGGCGCCAGGGAGAGCTAGCTGTTTGGAGATCAGTGTCCCTGGTTAGCAGGTAACCAGGGACGCTGATCTTTCTGCAAGTGGCCGGAGCCAGCCATAAGATCACAGCTGGCTCCGCCCAGCTGTCAGAAGCAGGCTGTCGGCCGGCCAATGGCCGGCTGCTCGGCCAGCTTTGGCTTTCAGCACGGCTCAGCCAAGCCGATGCATATGCGTTCGGCTCGACTGAGCCGCTCGGCCATGTTCGGGAGCTTTACGGCTATTGTGAATAGCCCGTACAGCACCCCTTTGGTTCCACTGAACCAGCTTCGTGAATAGACCCCATAGTTTCATTTTGAATCTTAATTTATATTTCTGTTAAGGGATACCAAACCTCTGGGTTTATTTAATCTCAGATGACAGCTGTATATTCTAATGCATTTTTATCTTATCCATGTCCTGCATAAATATTACCCACCTAAACATATCTGGGAGAAACATAACGTATCTGCATCTACCTTTTATTGGAGGGTTAACTGTAAAGTTCTTTTAATGTGGATGTATGGGCACAATAAATAGAAAATTACTTTTGTTAAAAAAAACACTGGAATTCACATTTTAAGTAAAATAGGACTTTCAGTGTTGTGTAATGTTCAAATGTTCAAAGTTTTAATAATTATTTATTGAGATGGGCTGTGAAGTGTATCAGAATATTTATTCCCTCATGGAGAAGCAATTGCAGTAAAGAAATTAAATACAGAATTCAAGGTGGCAGGTAGGGACACTATAGAAAGCTACAGCAAATCTAATTCTCCTCTAGCAGTATTGATCCCGTTTGGCAGGAGATGAGAGGGTTGTTGTTTACAATTCAGTTATTCACAAATTATCAGAAGATTAAATTGGAGACCATTTTTTGAATCAATTCACATGATTTAATTATGATCAAACTGAGGTACAATTTAAGTGGCTTATTTTGTTTCTAATTATTGTAGAGTCTCTTTTTGAAAATGTAGCAAAACAAAAAGTGGCAGCTGATCAATTATTAACAGTGACAGGAAAGATGCACGTGGGCAAGGAAATACACTGAACAACACAAACAATTCCCCAGCACACTATTCAGCTAGTCAGCACAGCCATATCTAATCAAACTCTGTTTTTGCAGCATACCTTTGCAAATAAATATAAATCCACACTCTTTTTTAATATGTAATTTTTTTGTATTAAAAATTAATTTCTCTATGCACATAGTATATATAGAGGGGCACTTTCTCTTTGTGCTTCTGAGAGCAATGGTTTTATAAATACACTGTTGGAATGGAGTTAGAGATTTGGACATCATCTTTTTATCCAGAAACAGGTTAAGTGGTTCTTGTGGGCATATCCTCATTACTTTCATCAATTAATCCCTTTGTGTCTGCTTATAGGATTGAAAAAATAAATGCATTCTCAAACTCTTGCATATTTTTCTGTACATCTCTGATGATGTTATCCCAGACCAACTTTTCCTAAAGTGTGTAGTGTATAGAGCTGATAGTACACACATGATTAAGACTTAGCATCTAAAAGGAGGTCTAAAGGGATCCCACAGAACAGAACACCTCTCCCCTACATACCTAAGCTACCTATAACATATTGTAGCCATTACAAGAGAAAGAATATGCTTAGTTAGACAATATTCTCACTCTGATGCAATCTACCAAGCACTTGAGGGAATATGATGATTACAATGTATCTGAAGTCACATTTTTTTAGAGTAGGAATGGTTAACACCCTGTGAGGTTTTTTTTTTTGTGCTGTGTGATTTCCCTCATTTCCTGTCTTGGAGACCTGGATTTCCCGCGATTCTCGTACGAGAATCGTACAGTGTATGGGCACCTTCAATGAGAGTAAATCTTGGCTGATAGTTATCATCCACACACCTATTTCCATGAAAAAATATATGCATTCTCAAACTCTTGCATATTTTCCCATATTAAGTATTTTTTCTGTGCCTTTGGTGACAAGAATAGTGTGGATGAGACTCCAAAATGGGATACCAACTGCAAAAAAAGAAACAGACAAAAAAATCCAACAAAAAAATGTTTTGGGTAGACACTTTAAACTGCAAAGCAGATATCGATGACCTTTGCACAGACATTTTTGTAGAGCGCAATACCCTGATTAGATGCCATATATCAAAAGTCAGATGTCTAGAACTCATAAATGTAGACCAAGGATTACAGCTTAAACCTATCACTGCCTCAGTGTAGGTAGGTGACACACGTAGCCTGCTACAGCTCTGTTCTAAAAGCAAGCATTGCAATATGCAAACATTCTTATGTAGACATTAATAAAAATTGGGGGGAAAGAACATCTGGGCAAGATGAAAATATAGGGCTTTACACAAAATAGGTAAAACCATATATACACCGAGATTTAACTTTTTCCAGAAATTCAGTCCACATGGAAAAGTACACTTTAGAGCTCCTGCCCACTTTTATTTGTCAACAAAACACCTTTACATCAGGTGTTTAACTCACAGGGATTCTCTGCATCACGCAGACACAAAGTACAACTTCAGTCTCCTGACTATTTGGTCTGCATAGACTCTCAATCTGTGTTGGCTTGGTAAAAGTGCCTGTCCATACCATCACACTGGCCATTCCACATGCTCCGTGTGTGTTTACGTGAATACACACTGCTCCTGCAGTGATTTGTCCCCTGATAAGGGAGTATTGGCTGATTAGCCTGATTTCCCTTTTGTGGGACATCACCTATCTGACAGTGCCACACCTGTTAAGAGAACCTGTGCATGCTGAACCCTGCTCTAACCGTGTCATAATGTGCATCTTTACACAGTGTCAGAGCGTCCATTTGTCACAACACATACATTTCTATAGCCTTCCATGCTCATTTCCTTGTTAGGGAATGTATTGTAAGTTGTCAAGCTGGAACTTTTTACATACTCCTGCCTTGGTGATTAAGGCACTGTAGATTTCTTTGCAGCGATTTTGGAAACACAATTTTCAAGATTGTTGCTTATACAGATTGCAAGCACTTTTCACTCAAAGCAGAACTGCCACCCACTGGGTCTGTAAAATAGCTGAAATAGAAAGTGCAAGAAAATGCATATGCATGTCAAGATGAGTGCTTGCCTTACTTAGTCACTTCTCATAAAGTTAACAAAATCATGTTTCCACTCCTGGAGAGCCTATATTCAGCAGCTAAGCTCCCACACAGCTAAAGTACATGAGATAAAAACAAAATTTTCTGCTTCAAGCTGAATCGAGCACTATTGCTATTTTAACAGTCAGACATTCTACAAACTGTGTACTTAACACACTAAGAGGGCAACATAGCTATCTTGAATATAAGTAAACGTAAAAAACGCATTGCATTATTTAACAAGTTCCACCCTTATAGCTTTTGCATTAAGAAGTGTGCTTCTTTAATAAGGCAGTGAAAGTCCCCTGATTATGTGCAAAGCACAGTAACTGAAAGTGACCAGATTTCACTTCACTGTGGTCAGATCAACGCCAGAATGTATCTCTCTTTTTTGCTTTGTGCATTGCACTTTGTGGTCTTAATCTTAATGAAGTTAAACTCTAGGGAGATATAAAAGACACAATTTAATGCAACTCAGTAAATGTATTTTTTTTTTTAATGTAAGCAGTGTAAGTACTGTATCAGAATCTGACCTGGTGTCAGCTTCTGGCAGTCTCTTTACCGGCTGGTTGGAGTGTGAGAGGAAGAAGCAGGACAAGGAGCCAATCAGTTAATGTGCTGAGAAGAAGCATGCTGATAGGAAGAGAAAACAGTGAGTGACAGAGAGATGAGCACATTACTGTGTTGCTTCTCCATTCACTGTCCAGTCACAGGCTGGAGTTGTTCTAGGACAGCCAGGGCTCAGGAAGTTGGTTGAATGATGCTGGCCATCAAAGTGAGGACATCTAGCAGAAAAAAGGGTACTTTCTGGGTTAAAGGGGGAATATTGCAACAAAAGCTGGTTTTGTTATTTTATCTTTTGATGAGCTATTCATCTTTATCTTATTTTTGTCTGGAGTTCTTCTTTAACCCATTCACTTCCACCAATGTAGGGCTTACATGGGCGGCAGCATGGGCTTTTAAATATACATTCACCAAGCCGACCGCTGACATTTTGGTAGAAGCGATGACTTCTACACTCCCCTGAAGCACGCTGACCCATTATAGGTAACATCCTTTTTGAACTATGTTCCACAGAAATAGTATTAGAGTTACAGTATCTTTAGCAATTTGGATGCACTATTACTATTAATTGTTGAATAGTATAAAAAAAGGCATTTGAAGCAACTCTTTTTGCCAGTGTTTATAAGCTGAATAGTTCACATTTAGTAGCAGGTTGTGTAAACAACTCATCAGCACCTAATCGCTAAACAAAACCTCTGTTCCAGTCTATTCCCAGAGACCCAATTATTTCCCCACCGGGTGCCACCATCATGCTTTTTGCAAAACAAACACAAAGGTAAACTGATCTGTTGATCATAACCCACATGTAAAACACACCTCAACCTTTTTTGTGACAGTCATGTGTCACTGCTCTCTCTCTCTATGTCAGCAAACAGGGACAATAGTTAGAAATTAAATTGAATTATCAGCTTTTGACATTTGAAAAATTTCAGAATATGTACAGTATATGAGTAACAGCCCTGTTTATTCTACTTGCACTGGACATTTCGGAAAAGGTTGCACCTGAAACAGTTGATGGAGTGCATTATGAAAGTACCACCATGCTCACATGCTAAGGTCTTCTGGGGAAGGAGGGGGAAACCAACTGCTATATAAAATATTTGCTGATTACTACTGTGCTACTGGCATTATCTGTAATATGAACATGACATCTGTAATATAAACATTGATGTGAATAAAGAGCAGAGTTGAAACATTGAATGGATTACATTCAATGTTATTTGTTTAAATCTGTCAGCCTTGTGACAGCACCATCTTGTCACACCTCATTTCTCAGGCTTCTGCGCCCAGATATAGCCCTGAAGTTGTTAGCTGAATTGGCCTACTTCACCGTGTGCATATACTTTAAATGCCTTCTGTTCATGGTTCACTTCTCTCTAACTGCTGATAGTTCACCTGAACACAATCGTTGAACTTAAAGGTAGAAAGCATTAACTTTTTATCCTCCTACTCTGCTTCTCTGCCTTGATTTTTTCTACTTGTTTAGCTGGCAGAAACAATTAACTCTGTCTACCAGTTCCCTCATTAAAATTATAAAACCAGATTTACCCTCAGTGTAGTGAACATGTACATTTTTCTCAGTAGTCAGCAATTTGTGTTTGATAAAGCAAAGGAAATTTAAGCAGACCAGTCAGAGCAGTGTAAATAAAACATAAAAACTACATTTGGTACTGCCTTTGGGATTAACAATGTTATTGATATGGCTTCATCATAGTGTTTGTTATTACGTTATAGCCTAATTAAGTAGAAATATATTGCGTTTTTAAAAGAGATTTATTTTATGCATTACTATTGAACATCTACACCATCTTATTAATATGTTAAAATGTTTGTCACTTTTACCGCCATTTCCCTAATATTTGTCACTTTTACCGCCATTTCCCTAATATAATTAGGAGGGTACATCTGTTATAATGATATGTTATATATTCTAGAAACCATGTGTCTGCTTCCCGCTTCATGAAAACATCCTCAAATGGGGTCAGGTCCCTAAAAACACTTCCCCGTGTACTTGGGTATTGGTAAAAGTGTTAAAGTTGTAGATACTCTATCCATTTACTCTTGCTAGGTTTACCCCTCGGGAGTAACTCCAATAAAGGGTATACTCCAGAGGCATTAACAGCCTGTATCATAGGGGAATGCTTTGTGTTCTCCTACTTCAAAAACCTCCTACTCTCCAAGCAATATGGGGAATCAGGGTTGCCCAAGATAGGTGTTAGTGGGCCCAGGTATGATGATATATCAAATATCAATACCATTACATCCCATACATTCATTACTGATGCAATTAAGGGGGTCATTGTTCAGCTATGTGGTCGCTTAGCAGATGGTATCCATGGTATTGATATCAATGAGACTGGGACCTCCTATTGCTCAATGGCCACCCACAATTTGGGCTGCATTATACTAAACCAGTCTACCATCCTACCTAATGTTGCTGCCTTATAATATACTTCCATATGTGGGAGTCCCCCCCCACTTAATTTACTTTTAACTAGGGTTTCACATCTCAACTGTGCTCCCATTGAACTCCATATGTACTGCAGTAGGAGAGTTCGAAGTCTACGAAAAAACAGTTGTGACATTTTAAATGGAACAGTCTGAAATAAGTAAAAAATCTTGATAGAACATTCATCTTAAATAGTGCCATCTTTCCCATCCACTAATGTTTTTTTCATTTTCTGGGCTTCCATCCTTATCTGTGTTGATTCCAGAAGAGTGGCATAGTTGAGACCATACCATTTATTTGATTTCGATGATATCAGTACTCCCAAATATTTGATGGCTTCTTCAGCCCATTCAAATGGGAAGTTAGATCTCAATATCTTCCACTATCCCTGCGGGAGAATTATCTCCAAACACTGTGATTTACCGGCGTTAATTTTAAAGTTAATCTCTCAAATCTCTCTAGCTCATCTGATATTATTGGAAATGCTATTCTTGGGTTTGTGATGTATAGCAGTACATCATCAGCAAAGATACTTAACATATGTATCCTGTCCCCAATTTTCAACCCCTCTGATGTCTGTATTCTGACCTATTGCCGTAGCTAGATGTTCCATCACTATAATATATAATAATGGGGACAATGGACACCCCTGTTGAGTCCTGTTAATAATTTTTATGGAATCTATATTTCATTCACCCGCACCCGTGCCGTTTGTTAAAGATTATATTCGATTTTAGTGATTGGGTGTACATATACTTTAAATAAGATAATTTTTATCAACACATTTTTATTCATACAAAACTAATATGAGTGCAATTGCAACCATTTTTTTCCATATTCAATTTTTATTATTTCAAGAAAAAAACAAACAAAAACAAAAAATAACTTTAACATCTAGTCGTTGTACATCAAAGTACCATT
>NW_017307476.1:234556-249895 GCF_000935625.1 Nanorana parkeri | reverse complement strand
AGGTTCTGTATAAGGAGTCTTAATATTACCTATGGCGCTAATTTTTACTGTTTCCTATGCCCTTTTCACTACAGAAGTCTACCACTTCATCATTTGTTTTCCTGGTAGTGTATTTTCTTCATATGGACTGTTCTCTCCCATGACCTATAGGTTTCCGGGTGTTCTTATAAAGGCGATCCATGGTAGCCAGGTGGATTCATATTTTTTATAATTGTCTCTCCGGATAGACGTCAATTCTTCCATCAGTCTGTAATATTCTACTCTACTATGCCATTCGCTTATAGTTGGAATATTAGTTTGATTCCAATGTAATGGAATTAAAGTCTTTGCGGCATTCAGTAGTGGTACTACCAATGATCTTTTATAGTCCCTCATCGGAAGATCCATAAGATGGAAAAGGCAGACCATTGGGTCCAAAGGTAATGTGGCCTTGGTGATCCTCTCTATTTGAGTTATTACCCGGGTCCAGTAAGATTGTATTTCAGGGCAAGACCACCACATATGTGTGTAAGTACCCTTATGGCCACAGTTTCTCCAGCATAGTTCCGTCTTAGATGGATACATTTTATGTATGTGTTCTGGTGTATAATACCAACGTGCCATGAAACAGAACGTAGTATCGGTCACTTGAGTGCTAATGGATGTGATAGCATTGAGACTTAGCAATTTTTGTTTCTGCGCATCCGTCCAGATAGTCTCCAAGTCCTGTTCCCATTGATTTAGATATAATGGGTAAGGACTAAGTTGATATTTTAGTAGAATCTGATAAATTTGAGATATTCCATGACGTGGTGATTCTGATACAAAAAAATTTTTTTCCAGAGGTGTAAGCTGCGGAATAGTGCGAAAAGGCTTTGGTAGTGTTGAAATAAAATGTGATAGTTGCCTATGTCTCCACGTGTCGCATGGGTAGGTCCCCCATTGTTCTCTAAGAGATTCTAACGAAAATGGGCAATTGCAACCATGATTTGAAAAAAGAAGAGTACTAGTACTTAAGACAGAGCAAATTAATTAAAATCAGGGTCTATAGAACTTGCTAACATGGTTCCATATATACTTTTAGTCAAAATCTTTCCAGGGATTACCTTAAAATCACAGACCTGTCTCAAAATACATGTATTTGCCATCACCGAGACTCAGATTTTGTGAGTCATTAGTGAATCTTGAAATGTCAATATGTCCATGAACAAATGACCTCGTCAAGGAATGACAGATTAATTTTGGTTGGTTACATCATTCAAGGGGCATCACAATCTGCTTCTTATCAGGATGTTGGTGCATGAAAAGAATGAGCACTTTGCAATCAGTTATTAAGTATGACTAAATGGGTTTAATGCATAAAGGAAAGAACAAGTGGCAGTATTGGCCGTAGCAACCAATCGAGTGTTAAAGTGATTCTAAACCCAGCAGTTAAATCTTAATAATACATTCAAGTTCCTTAACTATTAACAACAAAGTGGCTTATTTAAGCATCACTCAGCTGTAGATCCTACTTTTGTCCACCGCTCCAAACTCACTCCCGTGATGGACTATAACTTCAATACAAATTAGCTAACTAAATGTGAGATTGTAATCCATTTCATATCCAGTTTTCTGATATGAAATAATCTGCACTAATGAAACATTGCTAATATACAGAATGTACCTGTATGTAAGTTGTGGACATGTTGCAGACAAAAAGAGGGCACCCAGATCCCCCCCCCCCTTGTGAATTAGTAAGTGGTAGTTGTTACCCCTACTCATTCACCAAATAAACAATAAAATTGTAATGTGAACAGCATGTCTGCCCATAATCCTGAGTGCAGGGCTGCGTGCGTGTACCCCTTACTGGCCTCTGAGATCTGGCAGTTATTGGCGCCTGAAAAATAATTTTCACCAATTTGTATAGATGAAGTCAAAGTAAGTGCATCTTAAAGCAATGTAATGCTCCAGCCAATAATTTGCATAGCAGCACCACACAGAGCATTGTGCATATTGCCCTCCTAAAATTAATAAGAAAACAAGACAAGACATACTGAATTTTTCCATGGTCATGCTGAAAAATGTATTATACTTCAAAATTATATAATGACTATAAAAAGCACTAGTGCTTAAAAAATGGCTGCAAAAAGGTTTTCTAGAAATGCAATGACCTTTTTGTTGAGTTAATCATAGCTTCACAGCATAATGGAAGAGATGGCAGGTAAAAAGAGAGGTTAGGATAAAGTGATAAACTAGCTTAGGGCTGTAGGGGAGACAAGAAAATCAAATTGCACATCAGCACTCTGCACCTTGATGTAGTAGGGATAGAATACAACCTCTGTCGGATTTCGGAGGTTGGGAGGAAATCTTCACCAACCAAAACACAGACAGCATTAAAAAACAAGCAAGACATTAAAAACCTGATAGATGCTCTAACCATTCCCTACAACTTTGGAAACAAAATAAAAATGTTTTGCCCAAATTTAGTAGTTAAGTGTGGTTGCAGAAAAACATTAATTAAATTTTTGTTAAATATACAAAAAGGCATTTTTATTAGTTCTACATGTAGACACAATAAGCATAAAGGATAACGGCAATAAAAGTGCAGTTGTCCTCAAGTTATCCCCCTTGAGATCAGCTTGCCTGGTAAAATACTTACCCTCATCTCTGCTCCAATGATCTTAACTGTTATACTCTGTTACATTCTTCCAGACACCTCACAGTCTTTTCCATGAAACCATCTGGGTCAGGTCCACAGTTGTCCGTTAAAATAAATTGTCTTAAGGTTTCACAAACCTAGTTTCTATTGTATATAGGTACCATCGATGGCTAGATTTGTTTTGCTTTACTGTCCTATCAATGTATGTGTGCCTGCTCAGAAAGGTTTGAAATGAAAGACTGTGTTGCTAATTTTGTATATCTCAGTAGGCACTGGCCCCACTCCCTCGGATAGTGATAGTCACTAGAGAGAAAAACTGCAAATCTGTATATGAAATAAAATCAACAAAATATGGAACATTAAGCATGTAAAACAGGGATGTCCAAACTGCGGCCCTCCAGCTGTGGTGGAACTACGAATCCCAGGAGGCTTTGCAAGATTCTCACAGCCACAGACATGACTCCCAGGGAGAGATGCTTCATGGTATTTGTAGTTTCACCACGGCTGGAGGGTCGGAGTATGGACATCTCTGATGTAAAACATGAGTCACAATAAAAAATCAGTTCATTTTTAACTTGTCTTATTAAAAAAAAAAAAATATGGAAAATTTAAAGCCATGCATCAAAAATTGGCATTTAAAAGTCAATGGCACCACTGACAGTTAAGGTTAGGTTGTTGCAAATCTCTATCTTTTACTGCTTTAAAAAAGCTGTTATCATTGGTGTTTTTACCCAGGTAATTTATATGCTTAGCGAGGGGAATTATAATTGTATTAGCACACTTCTAATTATCAGGTCATTGGATAACTCCTGCAAATACTTTAAAAACATATAAAATCATAAAGAGTTGCACAACTGAAGACACATAATTGTCTAATTTTGTTTTCTCTCTATTTTTTAGAATCTTTATGTTAGATAAAAGACTTCCTGATACAGCAATGTTCAGCACACATAATAAAACTTGAGTTTTTTGGTCTTTTAGAAATCATTATTTACTTTAAAGGATAATGGTTTTGACTCAATTCATTATGTTTTACAAGTATATACTTCTTTTTTTACAAATTACTTTACAAATACACTTTTACTACACAGTAAAGGATACCCAGCGCACAATAGATTATCTAAAAGCCACCAGACATTCCCTTTATTGAAGACTAATAGTCTGCCTAAAAGGAAAACCTTGTAAAAGGGGAAATAGGTCCTTTGGAGACATTCGATAGTTATGATTTGATATTCAATTTTGGCAATTTGGGATATCATTGGGCTCAGTATGGAATTCCAAAGAAAGTTAACCAGTTAAAATGTAATAATCATTGGACATAGAAATACAATGTCTACCTCTTGTATGCTCCTTCAGAGAATATTAACTTATTAGTAAAGTACTGTGCAGTTCAAAAAGGAACAGAAAACAAAACATACACTGATGTGTTAATATATATACAAATATAATATTTTGTCTGTATTTGGCCTATACTTGCATCCATTGTCCTGCATCTGGATGGGTTACTGCCAGCAATACAGATATACTGTATGTGGCATCACAGTGCTGAGCTTTAATACCTTGCTGGTACATACAGTATATGCAAACAGGCATTATTATAGTCCTTGTGCTGGGAGTGCACTCAGTCGTCCACCATCAGAACTGTGACCATGCTGTCACTAACATTGCCCAGTCACTTAGCAACAACTGGAAGCCAGTAGGATGGGCTCCTGATCACATGATCCCTATGACAGCCAATCACAGTGATTACATGATTGGTAGCTCAAAAAATGCCTCCGGGTTGATGAACCCCGAAAGGACTTGCAGGATTCAGTGGTAAGGGATTAGGGGAACTTATTAGAAATTCTGATACAAATTGATGCCATCTGTAGATTCACAGGGCAGTTGTATTGTATCTATCACAAACCTTACAGGCTTACCCACAGTTCCTGCAATACTCGGTAGTGAATTGGTGGATGGTGCCATCATACAATCATATGAAAAAAGATTTTTCACCAGCACACCTTGATATTGTGACAATATTTTCCTTACCATTCATAAAGATGGTATGGAATTTGGTTGGTATTTTATCGGCCTGACTGGAAAAAACTAGGACCCTTTGCCAAAGATTAAAGCTATATTTTTCCCCAGAAAGGATGGCAACCCTGTACAAGCAGTTCAACACTGCATCAACTTACCTCTCTTCAGTTGAGGAAAACATAGATTGGACAACATTGTTCTGCCTGCCAGGTCACCTGTAAATACTGCACTGGTTTTTGGAATGCCTGTTCTGGGTTTTTTCTCCATATGCATTTATATTATTGAACCTATGTACCTAAATTCTTCATAATGTTTTATAGATTTTCCATCCATGGCCAACTTTAGCCATATGTACACTCCTTTCCATTGGCCATAGCACCCAAAAATAATTGGTTTTAAATATCCTTTTTAAATAAATACGATACTTTTTCTTCCCAGTCTAAACAGGGATAAATCCAGTTGGTATGTGTTTTAATTGAACATTAAAACATCAGATTTAATTTTGCTCATGGGAAATGTATCAGAACTTTGCCATGTGTCATTTTTTGTATAAAGACAATTTGGCTGCCAATGAAATAGTGTCTGTAGCCAATGCCTCAGATTATGAGTACTCGAAGCAAGGCATATTATGAGCTGATGTATTATGTTATATGCATGTGCCTTTTCAATATTTTCAAAAACCCAAAATATACACATCATATTCATGTATTTTTTCCACATACGTTACAATATACAAATAATGTGTCTGTAGTTTCTATATGTTTTGATTGCTTCATCCAGCTCCTTTAGTGCCATTCCGTGGATTAGTAGTGTTTGGTTGTGGAAAGGAATTTAAAGGAAGCATGAACTGAGAGAAATACAAGGGCTTACATTGCTGACCTCTTTCTAAAATTGCTAATTGCTCAACTGTTTCTGGCATCATTATTTTACAGAGACACTGGCCCAGAGCAAGCATGCATACTAGGAAGTCATAAGTCTCCATACTTGTTTTGGGTTAATGGCAACCAGGTAAATAGGATTTTCAGTAGGAGAGGTTAGGATTGGCAGCCTCAGTATTCTCTCAGTGCAGGTTTACTTTAAGGATTTTAGTAGATTATGAGCAATATGTAACACAAAAGAAGATAATTATTTTGTTTCGGTTTTGGCATGTATTGCTATGGATACTCTTCAGAACTTGCAAGGGTTCTCGGGTTGGAGGTCATATTCCCACACTCCCTGGATTTTCCCCCTGATCCAGTTAAGCCTTAATGAGCACATCCATGTACTGGTGTATTTATTAAACAATCTGTGACTGAAATAATAATATTTTTTTGTATAGAACATGGAATTATCCACTGTTAATGTGCATTGCAGTGGCAGAACTATCAGGGTCGCAGAGGTCACAGCTGTGACCGGGCCCTGGAGTTCAGCCACTTGGAGGGGGCCTAGGACAGGAGGAAGGGGGCCCTGGTAACCATTGATTACTAGGATATTTAATATCCCGGTAACCGCTAATGTCAGTATCGGGACCTCTTCCTCCTGTCCTGGGCCCTAAGTGCTTAACGCTGCGCCCCTCACCTTGTTCCGGGCGCAGCGTGAAATATGATCCAGCCGGCGCAGCAGCCAATGAGTGGGAAGCAGGTTATCCCCGCCCCCTCATCGCACAGAACGCTGCCGAATAGAGAGCTGCTGCGGACACGAAGGGGGAGATATAGGGAGCTGGGACTATGAAGGGGATATGTAAGAGGAGAGTGTGGAGTCCGGGAGCGGAAAGCTGGGGACGTGAAGGGGAGATAATGGGGAGTTGGAGACATGGAGGAGGAGGTGGAGAGTGTGTTTTTTTTAAATAAATGCATCTAATTTTTTTTTTTGGGGGGGGCCCTTCATGGATTCTTGCATTGGGGCCCTCAGGTCACTGGTTACGCCTCTGGTGCATTGTATCCATATCTATTAGTCAATTATTTATCTTATTGCCTTGCCTTTTCATCATCAGTAGGGATGTGTAAATCTGCTGGGGTTCAGTTTGCAAACAGTTTTGTAATTTTGCTTGAAATTCGAAGCAGGATTTGAAGCATGCAAGACTTTTTAAATGAAAATGAGATTTACATATCAATTTAGTAACCTGTAACTCTTTATCTACAGTGTTACCTGGAAGTAACCCCTGTTTAAAGAACTTCAGGGAAAAAAATTTCTTAACCCTTGCAGTGGGGCTCAATTTTGTCTAGGTTCAAAAATAACAAGGTTATACCCGCCTAAAGCTCAGAGTCAACCAGCTGTCACAGCGCTCCCTCCAGCCTGTCTCCTCCTACGCTGCAGCATTGGAATATTCTTCAGCATCCTCACATCTATGCACTGTGTATAGAATGTGATGATTTATGGGACCTTAAACATCTGCAGTGTAGGGGAGAGAGGTTGGAAGGACTGGTCTAAGAGCAATCCAGTTTGGAGCGTCGGGTGAGTATAACTTTTTTTCAACCTAGACAAAAATGTGCAGTTAACCCTTGCAGTGTGGAGAAGCTCACTGCAAGGGTTAATTTAAAAATTCCTGGATTTCTTTAAGAATTTGTTATCCCATGCTTAGTTTGAATGACCATATTAGTGACAGGAGAACTGTATGGCCCTGCGTTTCTTCAGAGGTGAGAACATTTTGAGAAATTGCATGTTCTGGTTGGTCTGAGGTCATCCTGGACCTGCTAACTTGAAAAACTGAGCTCTAGTATTATCTACTCGTATATCTCACTTGTAGGAAGAGTAAAAAGGAATTAGTAGTCTAAAGTTTTCATTCACATTGCTCCAGATTGCATACCTGTGTTTTAGCCCAATCTAGGTTGGGCATGAGCCAGTTTGTTTATCTATCAGCCTGTCTATAAAGCTATCTATCTAGCTATTAGTTCTAATGCTAATTTAGCTTTTTCCATAACACTATTGGAAATTAGCAGCAACACTTGACTGTTTGCACCTGCCGAAGACATGCTGCCATTGTGTTAATAAGACAGCAGTGAAAAGAGATTGATTATCATCAGAGAGATAGCAAGTGAGGTGCTCTAGCCTGACCTCCCAAAAATCTCTGCAGTGAAGTGAATGGCAAGCACGATACAATGAAATTCATCTTGCTAGAAATAGTGGAAACAACCTTGCAGGAAGGGTACTAAAAATAAATCTTGTCTGCTATTTAACATGCATAGTAATGCAAGCTAAGTCAGTCTCACAATGCTGATCTCAAAGATCACCCTGGCGCTGGAATAATCTTGTCTACCTGTCAGGCCTTGGGTTGTGGAAGCGGAGGCAAGCTGTCAGTCATGTTGTTTCATGGGCTCAGTCTGTTTTATTGACTGTGCTGTTTTGGTCTGCAAGCATCCCCTATCAATTTCACTCAAATATACATTCATGAATGCCTATAAGGTTGGAGGAAATACTTTTGTAGTCACAATGTTAGAAGGTGTTTTTATATATCGTATGTTTAAAATACTTTCCAAAACCTATAAAAATTATGCTATCATTAAAACAATAGATCTTGTTAGATCAAGAAATTTCAGGCTAAAAGGCAATACATAACATAATTTACTTGAGTTCCATGTTGCAGTTTCTAGTAATTTGTCAGTGTAGCAGCATATAGACATTAAAGAGGAATTCCAGACAAGCAGCATAATGCATATTTTGAATACATATACCTGAAACCTGCTACAATATTCATACTTTTGTTAAGCAGCCCTTGTGATTTCCACCTTTCTTCCACACTGGATAAACAGAGAGGTACCACATTTGCTTAAGATCTGCTTTTTCACATTTTTATGTGTCTGACCTTCACTTACAGCTATGCCTAGCACAATTAGCCTGGCACATATTAACATTATAATTCAATATGGCAGTTTTTAGAATATGTAAATTGCGCAATTGTGCAAAATAGAATATGCACCACCACCATCAGCGTCATCTTTGCAGACACCAAATCTGTAACATGTTAAGTCATGCTACAGAGATGGAGCCAGGCTAATATATTTTGTTTTCCCACCTCAATACTTGATTTGTACCATCATCTAAGAGCCTCAAAGTTTCATTTTCCAGCCCTTATCATCTTTATAATACAATAACAAAGAGTACCATTAACAATTTGAATAGTTAGTGGGTACATTTCCTAACACAGATGGCGTGAGAAGCAAATATACTTTTAGGACTTTAAAAAAAAAGGAAAACATTTCTTCTGCCATATAAAAGCCCAACAGAACTTTCAGTTTATCGTTGCAGCAAAATGATACCATTCCAAGCAGTAAATACCTGCATTCACTAGTTGTAAGTTCTGGAACAAGACACTGGATCCAAATTTGTACTATCTTGCCAACAAGCTGCACTTTGCTGATCTGTTTTTCAGCCAACTTTATTGTCCATAGCACTTAGGGGTGAATATATAAAAAGTTTGCAGAGCCTTTCATTCTGCAAAATTGACATTATATTCGTCCTGTGCGAATAAAGCAAAATCAAATGTATTGTTCTTCTGTAGACCTAATGTAATTGTCATAAATAGTGCATTATGTTCACTGGATCAAGCCGAGGATCATATGAATAGTAATACTTCATCCCTATGCTCCTTGGCTGCATCATAGTGCAGTATTTTATGACAAGTACATTAGTTCTGCAAGTGAATACATTCAATGTTGCCTTATTTGCACAGAGCATATCTGATGTTTGCAAAGAAATCACTGCTTCCACATAGAGAGAAAGGGTCTTTCTCTGCAGCATTCTGGCAGGGGACAGCCTTTTCTACTCAACCTGTGGCTGGTGTCTAAAGAAAATAAATTATTAGACTTTGAAGACCTTTTGTTTTGATGCACCTGGAATGTATTTTGTTTATTTTAAACTGAAGGTTAAATTTGGTTTAACTTTTCAATATCATATTTTTATATATAATCTGTGGTTCTTACCCAGAGTCCTAACAACAAGAGCATCAACAACCAGATTAGTGTAGCTGACTATTGCTCTCCTTACCACTTATTATCCTAGAACACTAATGTTCTTTGACTGTACTTTGAGTATTATTTCTAAAACTGCACTTTGGAAATGGACAGAAAATGGAAAGAAAATGTGCAAAAATCAGGGCTTGAAGCATATGCAACGATGAAAAAACTGGTGTTATATTGTGATTTGTCTGTTTTTGGATGACCTAATTCCATTGCATTCAATAAACCTGGAGTTTTTCTGGCCATGGTATGGAATGGAGATGTTTTGCTAAAGTATTTGGTTTTGGTTGTAATACACTTATCTGTGCACTCCTGTTATGTCTTGTGGTAATACCTAAAGCTTAAAAGGCTTCATGTATCCTGGTAATGTAGAATTAACCAAATCCATGACAAATATTATGCCTAAGCAATGTTCTTTCTTAGAAGATCCAAAATTCTGCTTTCGGTTCATTGACAGTTTGCCTTCCTGGGCCAGAGCCTGAGTGACCTATCATTTATTGAATTTGATAAATTAGCTACATAGTAAAAGGTCCGTAACATAGCATATTGATTATAAATAGAAAGCTTTACAGTTAACATGAATTATTCCTCTTTAGATCATTTAATCGTGCAGAGATTGTGGGATAAACAGGTCAAACATGTCAGTCTACACTTCTCTTTGTTTTGTTTTTTTAGCATGTAGTATTTATTGAAGTTTCATTTATTGAAATTTATTGAAGTTTGTCATTACCTGTACGAGGTGTCCTATCAACTAAGCTTTATTCGGATTCTACCAGGGTCTTGTGGGACAAGATTTTCGTCAAGGGGCTAAGGGCCTACTGTAAGGGTCAGTGTAAAGGGAGTAAGTAATGGACATGACAAGAAGGGAATGTCCTCAGACCAATCTCCCCATATTAAATCCTAAGCTAATATTTCCCAGGTGTGTCTATAATACGTCTAATCCTCCTAAGGAATTTGAGAGTTTGGCTGTAAGGTACCATTTGGAATGTTGGAAGCACCGCATGAGATCTTGGAGTTGGGAGTGAGGGAGGGTCTTGATCAGGAAGGAGGACCATGTGGAAAAGAAATGTTCTATGCGCTTCTCCTCATGTTGCGTGTCTGCCTTATCGAGAAGCATAAGCTTATGTAACGTGGATTGAAAGTCCCCTATTGTAGTTACCTTTGGCATTATCCAGTTGTTAAGGATTACCTTTTTGGAGGCTAACATGCATAGGTGTTCCCAGCGTGTAATGGATGGGACCGATGAAGTGAGTTCATGAGGTATATCATGTAAGAGGCATAGTGTAGGGTGGGGGTTCCTATTCAAAGTTGAGACGGAGTTCATGTAATTTATTGCCACCTGCCATAGGGAAGATATCCTCGGACAAGACCAGATCAGATGAATGAAATCCGGGTGGTGGATGGCACACTTAGGACAGTGTTGGATCCAGTCTGTGGTATGGCAGGGTAAGCCAGTGTGAACTTGATGCCGCGATCCACCAACAGGCGGCAGACTTCAGAGAACGATTTACGTTGTTTAGTGAGAGCCACCGAATAATCTGCGAATAACAATAACTTATGACCATCCACCTCCAGCGTGCGTTGTGCCCTGTAGGCCTGCAGTATCTTTCTCCGGTCATTAAAATCGAGATAGCGAACAATTACCGGCCGGGGTTTGTGCGTGTCTCTCTGCGCGCCCACTCTGTGTGCACATTCGACTTTGTAGGGGGTCGAGAGGCCCAGCACCTGTGGTATGACCGTTTCACATAGATGGATGAGGTCTGTGTGGGGGGTCGTTTCTGGAAGGCCAATGACCCTCAGGTTATTTCTCCTCAACCTATTCTCAAGGTCATCGACCTTATCTATCAATTGGGTTACAGACGAGTTAGCTCGCTCGACTGACTGATGGGTGGTGCGCAGTTGGTCTTCTAGGTCGCTCACTCTGTGCTCCGCAGTTTGAATGCGGTGAGCATGAGAGTCGACCGTGATTTTGAGCGGACCCAGCTGCTGTTGGAGCACGTCCATGACGATCGCTTTCATGTCGGCTTTAAGGTAAGCCGCTACCGCTACGGCAATGTTTTGATGCTCTGTGTTCAGTGCGTTGGTGCAGGCAGGCTCACCTTCCTTCGGATCGTCAGAGGAGACCAGCATGTCCTCTCCGTCCGCCATCTTGGACGGGTCCAGCTCATCTCCCGATGTCAGCAATATGGCTCGTCGCGGCTGCTGTGGGCGAGACACAAACTTGTCCATATCAGCAGGTGATCCGGGTCTAGTGAGGTAGGCAATGTGCGATGAGATAGACAGGCGTTCGAAGGATTCGAAAGTATATCGGGACGGAGCAGTGCTGCACACGTCTAACTCATTGGGCGCCGGAACCGGAAGTCTTCTCTTTGTTTGGCCTTAACTCCAGCCATTCCTTCTGAATTCCAATGCATCACAAGGCTATCTGAGATATATAGTCCTGTCAATGTTTTTGGATCCTCCTCCTAGCGGGATATGTCTTATAAATATCTGAGGGAAGCTCATATATATCTGAGGGAAGCTATATGAGGTACTTGAGCCAACTCAGTCGGCACCTGTGAGATAGACTGCCATATATCGGGTTCTTAAATACTATAACTATAATTTAAACCCTAATTTTCTGTGCATAACCCATGACCTTTTTCTTACAGTCACTGCTTGTAACTCAAAACCATAGCAAAACATGGCCATTTGTAGATTGACTGCTGAAGTTGTAACTGAAGTAAAAGTGTATTTAAACCCTCAAACAACAATGTATTATACTGCAGCTTACCATCTTTAGATGTTGTGGCTGAATTAGGTATTTATTTTCCTCATTTTCACTTGGTGAGCCTGCTGGTAATTAACTTCCCACCCTAGTGTGACAACTCTCACTCACCATACTGTATCAATGGAGGAGCACTGCTGTTACACTAGGACAGGAAGTGTGTTTGCAGAACACCTCCCTCTCCCATCATCTCCATAACATGGGGGAAGTTGTCCTCTGGTTCACAAAGATTGAACTAGGCAGGGATAATAAGAGTACTAACTGATAACAATACAGCAGTGGCAGAGTGTACAGGAAGTTACAATAGACTAAAAGGGAGCAAAAAAGAGATAGAAATAGAAAAAGCACATAAGCAGATTTGACTGCATGTGGCCTTGAATTTAGGGACTGGCAAGCAGGAGTGCATTTGTCTTTTTTCCTTTTAGTTGAGCACCTGTTCATTAGAGAGCACATGCAGATCTCAATTTCTAGAGAGTCCAGATAACTTGCCCTAAAAAATGAATTCCACATAAAGGACTAATGTATTTTAGTAGAGTTAGTCTCTATTAGTCAACCTCCAAGTCTGTCACTCACCTGCCTCCACTTCTTCAAAACCTATTCTTCAGAGGCTCTAAAAATGTGCTGCATTTCAGCAGAAAGCAAGTTCAAAGAATTTTCACAGTATCCAAGTGCTTCAGGTTGCGAAGCACAATCGTATATGGTATAACATAATGTATTCACTTTTGAAAATAATTATGTGGCATAACGTTAATATGTTAATTTATAATATTTTACAGGGTAAAAAGCAAGACATTCCACGAGAAGAACAAGGTCCAACAATTAAAAACTTGGATTTCTGGCCAAACCTTATTACTCTTATGGTCACTATCATTGATGAGGATAAGACTTCGTACACACCCATTTTAAACCAGTGAGTACTAAAATATGAAAACACCCATCAATCATAAGCTGCTGCAAATCTACAGAGTACCACTCAGTGTTTAATAAGAAGTTTTAAGAACTGCTACAAACAAATTGATGCATATCATACTTTTACTTGAAGGCTATGTTAGTTCACTGCCCTCTGAAAAGTGATCCGAGGGGGTTGGTGTCCAGGAGGCCATACTTCTGCCTTCTAAATGCATTTTTGTTAAATTCCAGCTCGGATTTTCTTTTGCAATGTCATGCTGCAAATTCATACCCATGCGGCTGTGGCACAGTCCCATTAATTGCAATGATCACATTTGAAAAGCGGCACCGTTTACCAAACACAACATGCTGTATATTTTTTGCTGCACCACGACACAAGGCATAGTGGCAGCAGCAATGTATACAGTGCTAATTGACCGCAGTGCTGACATTGCAGAAAGTGACTGGGGGGCAGTGAATCCATGGATTAATCACCTGGATTTATTGCCCCTTTACCACCCACATAAATGAGGCCTTAGACACATCTACTTGTTTCTAAGAGCCACTAAGGCCAAGACAGCACTTTGAGAGTCAGCTTTTTTTATATTAACAGCAAGAAAATTAGAACTTCAACCACTATTTAGTATCAGATAAAGTGGGGAAGGGATAGATTTGTTTCTTTGTGTGGTTCCAGAGTAGACATTGCAGTCAAAAGACCATAGAACCAATCATGCAGGATTGAAATAGACATTACCTAATGCCAAATAAATGATATCTTTCAGCAAAGAAAGTCGAACCCAGCTGATGGGCAATGGACGTTTCTCCTCAGATTAGATGGCAGTCTGCATAGTTATCATAGACCTAGGGTTGTTTCCTAATCTGACCATAATTTGCTGAATCTCATGTCTATTAGTGCACCTACCTTACTCTTGTCTGCATACACTCTTACTTTAAAAAACTGCACACATTCATAGGATATAAGGTGTCTGGTATATCTCTAAACAGAAACCTGTAACATCTGTGAAAATCTCATACTATCATAAAATAAAAAAATTTGGGGTTATATATTTCATTTGATTTGGCTTTATTTTCTTACACACAGCAATGTCACTGTAGCTGTTACAGTAGCTAGATGAGTTTTCTCCATGGTGTCATATTTTGTAATAGAAAATGTTGGTAACTGTAATAGTAACTATTGACTTATAATGGCCAGCTAGCTTTTAATATGATGCCGAGTGCACACTGGCCTCATAAGAGCAGACATGGGTGTTCAGTCTTCAGTCTAGCAAAACCTGATAGATGTTCTTTTCATCTGTGCTTCAGACTACTCACTTTGATTATATGAAATCATTACATGTTATCATTGGGTAAACCATGCTCTTGCATTTAGAAGGAATAAGTAACCTTGGATGAAATATTTTAATATCGCCCGCAGCCCAATATTGACTTTGTGAAAAACCTCCTCTCCCCACAGGCATTGCATCTGAAATATGAAGATGTGTTAAAATAAACTGATAACTCCTAATTAGATCATTTAGAGCCAACCAGGGGCCCATAGTGTGCTAGTTGGAAAAAATGGTGTCTGCATCTACTCAGTACAGTGAGCATATTCATAGTATAATTATTATGCATAGAAAATAATAGCTGTCCATCAGTTAGTGATCAATGTTCATAGAGTGCAAACATGCCATTTGTGCAGGCTGTACAGCTGCACAAGGACTCTTTGGGACTTAAGGGCCCATTTATAGTAGTGTGTGAGGTGGGTGCTGCAGGTTCTCCTACTGTATCTTGAGACTATGGCAGATGAGAAACGGAAGGAATTCATCATGCTCCTGTAATATCTCATTGATGTTGGCCAGTGATTCATGCATTTTCCATTTCCTCTTGACACCATTTATACCGAAAGTGAAAGGGATGTTTTTTTATCTTACTCCGGTTTTATATTGGCATATTTTTAGAATGCTTTTCATTTTCAGAATGCTATCCATCTATCTATCTATCTATCTATCTATCTATCTATCTATCTATCTATCTATCTATCTATCTATCTATCTATCTAGTTAATTAATTACACTGAGAAGTAGTTGAAAGGAGACACTGCCCAAAAACTG
>NW_017307476.1:229258-233000 GCF_000935625.1 Nanorana parkeri | reverse complement strand
AGACTAAAAGGGAGCAAAAAAGAGATAGAAATAGAAAAAGCACATAAGCAGATTTGACTGCATGTGGCCTTGAATTTAGGGACTGGCAAGCAGGAGTGCATTTGTCTTTTTTCCTTTTAGTTGAGCACCTGTTCATTAGAGAGCACATGCAGATCTCAATTTCTAGAGAGTCCAGATAACTTGCCCTAAAAAATGAATTCCACATAAAGGACTAATGTATTTTAGTAGAGTTAGTCTCTATTAGTCAACCTCCAAGTCTGTCACTCACCTGCCTCCACTTCTTCAAAACCTATTCTTCAGAGGCTCTAAAAATGTGCTGCATTTCAGCAGAAAGCAAGTTCAAAGAATTTTCACAGTATCCAAGTGCTTCAGGTTGCGAAGCACAATCGTATATGGTATAACATAATGTATTCACTTTTGAAAATAATTATGTGGCATAACGTTAATATGTTAATTTATAATATTTTACAGGGTAAAAAGCAAGACATTCCACGAGAAGAACAAGGTCCAACAATTAAAAACTTGGATTTCTGGCCAAACCTTATTACTCTTATGGTCACTATCATTGATGAGGATAAGACTTCGTACACACCCATTTTAAACCAGTGAGTACTAAAATATGAAAACACCCATCAATCATAAGCTGCTGCAAATCTACAGAGTACCACTCAGTGTTTAATAAGAAGTTTTAAGAACTGCTACAAACAAATTGATGCATATCATACTTTTACTTGAAGGCTATGTTAGTTCACTGCCCTCTGAAAAGTGATCCGAGGGGGTTGGTGTCCAGGAGGCCATACTTCTGCCTTCTAAATGCATTTTTGTTAAATTCCAGCTCGGATTTTCTTTTGCAATGTCATGCTGCAAATTCATACCCATGCGGCTGTGGCACAGTCCCATTAATTGCAATGATCACATTTGAAAAGCGGCACCGTTTACCAAACACAACATGCTGTATATTTTTTGCTGCACCACGACACAAGGCATAGTGGCAGCAGCAATGTATACAGTGCTAATTGACCGCAGTGCTGACATTGCAGAAAGTGACTGGGGGGCAGTGAATCCATGGATTAATCACCTGGATTTATTGCCCCTTTACCACCCACATAAATGAGGCCTTAGACACATCTACTTGTTTCTAAGAGCCACTAAGGCCAAGACAGCACTTTGAGAGTCAGCTTTTTTTATATTAACAGCAAGAAAATTAGAACTTCAACCACTATTTAGTATCAGATAAAGTGGGGAAGGGATAGATTTGTTTCTTTGTGTGGTTCCAGAGTAGACATTGCAGTCAAAAGACCATAGAACCAATCATGCAGGATTGAAATAGACATTACCTAATGCCAAATAAATGATATCTTTCAGCAAAGAAAGTCGAACCCAGCTGATGGGCAATGGACGTTTCTCCTCAGATTAGATGGCAGTCTGCATAGTTATCATAGACCTAGGGTTGTTTCCTAATCTGACCATAATTTGCTGAATCTCATGTCTATTAGTGCACCTACCTTACTCTTGTCTGCATACACTCTTACTTTAAAAAACTGCACACATTCATAGGATATAAGGTGTCTGGTATATCTCTAAACAGAAACCTGTAACATCTGTGAAAATCTCATACTATCATAAAATAAAAAAATTTGGGGTTATATATTTCATTTGATTTGGCTTTATTTTCTTACACACAGCAATGTCACTGTAGCTGTTACAGTAGCTAGATGAGTTTTCTCCATGGTGTCATATTTTGTAATAGAAAATGTTGGTAACTGTAATAGTAACTATTGACTTATAATGGCCAGCTAGCTTTTAATATGATGCCGAGTGCACACTGGCCTCATAAGAGCAGACATGGGTGTTCAGTCTTCAGTCTAGCAAAACCTGATAGATGTTCTTTTCATCTGTGCTTCAGACTACTCACTTTGATTATATGAAATCATTACATGTTATCATTGGGTAAACCATGCTCTTGCATTTAGAAGGAATAAGTAACCTTGGATGAAATATTTTAATATCGCCCGCAGCCCAATATTGACTTTGTGAAAAACCTCCTCTCCCCACAGGCATTGCATCTGAAATATGAAGATGTGTTAAAATAAACTGATAACTCCTAATTAGATCATTTAGAGCCAACCAGGGGCCCATAGTGTGCTAGTTGGAAAAAATGGTGTCTGCATCTACTCAGTACAGTGAGCATATTCATAGTATAATTATTATGCATAGAAAATAATAGCTGTCCATCAGTTAGTGATCAATGTTCATAGAGTGCAAACATGCCATTTGTGCAGGCTGTACAGCTGCACAAGGACTCTTTGGGACTTAAGGGCCCATTTATAGTAGTGTGTGAGGTGGGTGCTGCAGGTTCTCCTACTGTATCTTGAGACTATGGCAGATGAGAAACGGAAGGAATTCATCATGCTCCTGTAATATCTCATTGATGTTGGCCAGTGATTCATGCATTTTCCATTTCCTCTTGACACCATTTATACCGAAAGTGAAAGGGATGTTTTTTTATCTTACTCCGGTTTTATATTGGCATATTTTTAGAATGCTTTTCATTTTCAGAATGCTATCCATCTATCTATCTATCTATCTATCTATCTATCTATCTATCTATCTATCTATCTATCTATCTATCTATCTATCTATCTATCTATCTACACAGTAAATGTATTACAATGAGAAGTAGTTGAATGGTGTCACTGCCCAAAAACTGTTTGGTACAAAATTGTAACACAAAAGTTACCTGTCCCAACAGAAATATGTAAAATGTCATTGCTAACTTGTTTTCAAATGTATAAACTATGGGGCCACCATTCTTATTCTTGCTTCACTGCTTTAAAATGTCACCGACCCAGAGTATTTAACCAGTGAAGTGTTAAAGTGGACCTTTATCCCCTTTCACTAAAAATCATAGCAGCATGCAGCTCTGCATGCTGATTTAAAATCATCTTAGGTTCATTAGTTAAATAAACTTGTTTTTCATTTACTTTCAAATAGAGTTCATCTACCTCCTGGTCCAGTTCCACTTTGGTCTTGTCTGCCCAGAAGGACAAGAACATTGCTTCAAAAGTCTTGTAGTTTGATCAGATGCAACTTTGCAACCTAAGCCTTGCTGCCTTTTCTTTTTAGAGAGAAGAGGTTTTCTTCTGACAACCCTTCTGAACAAACCATACTTGTTCTGTCTTTTTCTAATTGTACTATCATGAACTTTAATATTTATCATGGTAACTGCAGTATTACTTCTAACAAAACTGCAGTATTTTTTTTATAAGGGGACAGCAGCTTCTCCCAGCTCCTCTATGACACTAATCAGCAATAAAATCCTTTTTCCAGCCCAACTTCCATTAGGTATCCACTCCAGCAGTAACTTAGGCCCCAGAGCCCCCAGCACATGGCACATGCTGAGGCCAGGCCCGGTCAGCACATTCTCACACAGACCTCAAGAAGAAGCCCTAGGAAAAAGAGATTCTCAGTGATTGATTGAGTCAGATACATATTCATAACATGTGGTTAACCCTCCCACACTGTATGCTGGAGCCCCATCCCAGCAACAGGTGGAATCAATCACCCTACCAGGCTTAGGGAAAACCTGCAGAACAAAGAAAAATAGATGTCCAGACTGGTCACCATCCAGCAGTAAACACACAAATTTTGCAAAAGAGATAAATGAAGAAGGCAGGAAAAATATATAGATATCTATATCTATATAGATATAGATATTTATATATAGATATAGATATCTATA
>NW_017307476.1:214935-228928 GCF_000935625.1 Nanorana parkeri | reverse complement strand
ATATCTATCTATAGATGTATGTGACATGATCCCAGCATGATGTTCCTGTCGCAGCACACACTGCATGGTGTAATAGACCGGGAACTGTAGGCACAGCAGCAGGAGGAAGAGTATTTCCTGCTGTTTCAGGGCCTGCAGGATTCTTTTACATCTGACTATATCCCTGTTAGGGGGCAGCAGGGAAAGAAGAAGCATGAGGAGGAAGAGGGTTGGGCCATTGTGTCAATCGATTGGTTTATTAGTCTTCACTTCTGATCGGTAATTCACTCGGCTGCCCTCGGCAGCTTTGTGAATAGACCCCTTAGAAGCAATGACTTCTCAATCACAGAGCTCAACTCTTTGAGAAAGCATGGGTGTAAGCCATCTGATCCAGGTGCTTTATTCACCTTAATTTTGTTTAACTGTTTTTGGACCATGTCAGTTTTGAGTCAGTGTGGTTAATTTGAGGCTGTGGCAATATTATCCCCTTTATGGACTTGTGGTCCATCTTTTTCTTTTTATGCACAGAGCTGAAGAAGGTATTTCATAAATTTGCATTCTCCTTTATTCCCAGTCACCCACCATTAGTTATCTTGTATGGGGCCTACATGCTCATACCTTATCTTTGTACCATGTATATATTTAAAAACACTTTTGGGGTTTGTCTTACTCTCTTGTAGCCTGATGTTCGTTAAGAATTTTGGCTTTCTTCATTTCCTTTTAACATATCTAACATATTTTATTTTATTCTATGTAACTTTCAAATTATGAAAGTGTTTCTTTATTTTTATGTTTTTAAACGCCCTTTTCTAATCCACTATTGCTTTTTTAACATTGCACATAAGTCACATAGATTTTAGTTTTAGCCTTTTCAAGTTATTGCTCATGAGAATTTATTTTGCAGTCTGTTCTAATTTTTATTTCATGATAAAAACGACCTTGTTGCTCCATCTTACATTGCAGCCAAATCAAGCTTACATATTCTCTACCCACTGTTCCGTGTGTCTGGCTATTGTCTATAAAAAAAATAGGGCAGTGCCTTAAAAGCACTGATGTAAAATGTTCCACTAGAGTTCAAATGGAAGCTAGGAATGCAGATGTGCTAGCAAGTTCAGAATACATGCCGTGGATTAGCTACAGTAGTGATATCAGCGTTTCTGCGTATGCCTTCATTATTTAAGTGGAAAATCACGGGTAGCATGGTTGAGCAATCAGAAGCAGTCCTAAACCAGTATACTGATTGTTAGTCAAATATTCTAAATAATCTAAAACCTTTTACTACTTCAGAGTAAGATGGTGAAAGAGGAAAGATAAATAAGGATGTCAGATTTCCTGACACTGTCATTCTTCATCCTAATGAGCGCTGAAAGGGAGAAATATGCGACTAGCTCTTTCTCCCTGTTGGGTGCTCTTATGCTTCCTGAAGCTGCATTCAGTAATCATGTCTGTTTGCAAACTCAGGTAATCATTACTGTGTGATTGTGATGCTGCCACTATTTGTGTTGCACTGTGATACTGTTTTGAAGTAATTCTTCCATCTATTATAGATGCTAACCTGCTGACTTATTGGCTTGGTTCCTGAAATAGTGATTGCAAATTAATCCTGCTTCAGGTACACGGCATAAAGGGTGTGTGGTTTGAAAAGGATTATGAAGTTGGGCACCTAGTAATGAATAGCGAAGAACCTGTAAAGTTTAGAAATAAAGTCCTTCCTAATGGAAGTCAAGTACTTGTGTAGCCTCATCTTCTAACCAGGAGTCTCAGTGTTGCTCATTTTAGCTTCCTGATAGTGATATATCATGATCTAGCTAATGTGTCATTTCGGTGGATTGAACTGTTTTTATACAATCATAGGGATGTTTTCAGGAAATACTTGCAAGAGTTTTTCCTGGCAGAACTCCTGAAATATAGCTCATACCTCTTTAATGTTAAGCTGGGTTTGTTTTTTACTCAACAAATAATAATTCTTGGTTCAACATGAAAAACACAAATACTAATTAAGTGTATTACAAGAGCCGCTCTGCTAAACATTCCACACTGAACTGTTTGCTTCAAACGGATCAGCTCAGTCAGAAGAATCGACTCCTCCAGTTCACTAAAAAGAATCGATTCAAAGAACGATTCGTTCAGAACTGGATATCACTAGTAGCTGGGGAATTCAGTTGCAGTGAATGCATGTTGCATATTAGACTCACCTGTTAATAAATATACTTCTTAGTGTTGCAACTACAATAGTGGAAGAATTACATTTGCATCGTTGTGGCAGCAACACTAACTTTGCATCTGCAGTCAGTGGAAAACTCTAAATTTAGTGTTCAGTGGTTGTAATGGTGTTTACTGATTCTATTGGTGTTCAGTGTGTGGGGATTAGACCCTAAGTAGGGGCAAAAAGTAAATTCTCTTAATCAAAACACAATTTGTTTATTCCAGGCAAACCTAACATAAATGGTAAAGGTATCCGGCCATAAAAGTAAAGATCTGCCTGACTGAGCCTTACTGAGTCCATGTAATAGTCAAGTAAAAGTCCATGAACCCATCGCACTCCTGACCGCTTAATCCAAACTTGGCTGGAGGGTGCAGTGGTAGTTGACAGATGGCAGCTGTCGCGTACACAAGTAGAAATGGGACACCGCCACTTCAACTGCAGATCAAATGTGTTTTTTTTTATTAATGCAGATGCAGCATATCACACAAGTGCAAAGTTTTGGGGTCTCACAGGATCCCCTTGCTCAGACAGAACATGTTCTGCTTGAGGAAGGTGATCCTACAAGACCCCAAAAACTTGAACTTCTGTGTTATGCTGCATCTATGTCAATAAAAAAATGCATTTGATCTGCCGTTGGAGTGCAAGTATCCCATTTCTACTTGTAATAGCCAAGTCCCTTGTTCAAGGTAATGTTCTTATCTGGGAACAGTAGCAGTCCATCGAAAACTTCCTGTCACTCTGACAAACTTAGATCTAACAGTCTTTTTTGTACACAGCACAATGTTTGTCTATCCTTGGACTGACCGATATTCTCTCTGACACACAGCCAAGTCCAGCTGTCCTTATGAGGACCTGCTCAGCAACAATCAAAATTTGAGCCACAGAATTAGGAGCTCAGCACTCCCAGGAATTCTCTTGGACTCCCAGTAAAACTAGCCCCAGTACACTTTTTTTTTTACACTTTTTTTAAGAACACAGTAAAGAAAAAATATTCCTTTACCTCAGGGTCTTTGCTATCTTTACCTACAAGCAGGTATTGTGGTAAAATGTGGAGGGACATCCCTTCCATCAAATACTTGTCCTGCCAACCCTGCATGTTTTACAGACATCCTGTTACAAGTATTATAATGCTCAATCAGCCATCTCAGGATCAAGTTTCTCCTCTCATTTTGTGCTGCTGTCTCGCAATGATGACATTGGGTGCTGGAACTCAAAGGGTGCAATCGGGCTGATATCAAACTGCCAAAAATTATACAGTGCTTATATTCATGGATCTGTTGGGTGGACATGAATCCATTGCAGTGGTAACCTTCGGGGGTAACCCTGAATTAATATGCCATATCAGTGGCCAGTCATGGTACCGAGGCCTAGATACTAAAATAATTCAACAATATCTTTGTATAATGGTACTTGGTTTATCCTTTTGGACCTATGGCTATATATTAAAGTATATGAGCACTTTAAAAAAAAAGTGCACTTATCCTTTTTGCCACCTCCACTGATCTAACAGATCCCATCCTCCCCTACACAAATATCTATTTACCTCAATTTGACACCTGCAGCCTCCAGAAATTGTTTTCATCCTACTTCATAAGTCCTCTCTCTTTTGGTTATGCCTAGAATTCTGTAGGGCTTGTCTACTTTTGTCTCCTGGTCATGAGAAGAGCCCCGAAGAAAGTTGTCACTGGAACTGGTGTACCCATTAGGAGATTTTCCCACAGCTCTTGCTTTGATAACAACCCTAAAATGTGAATGTGTTTAATCTACCTTGTGAGACATTGAGCTCACAGGGGTTCTAGTACTAGCTTAGTGTTTTCAGATACTAAGCTAATTACAGTTTGCTGTTGTATACCTGTGAAAACAGTAATATTGTGTATACCTGTGATTAATCAGAAGAACTGGCATTACATTCTTCAAGATTCATACAAAAGGTCAGATTTCCATCACTGCAGCATATAGCCACACACCTTTTGGTACACAAAGCTGCTGACCTCTGTTAGGATCATCTCTGTTGCAATGAACATTTTCTTGTTTTGCAGGTTCTTATCTGGTTTAGAATATTGTGACCGTGCATAAAAAATGTTTTATAAGATTTCAGTAGTTTTAATTATAATGGGGGAAACTATTTAAAGAATAAGTAGAAGGGAAAGCTACCTCTTTTTCTCTGCTGCCTATAGATAGCAACCTGTATTGTGTAATTAGAAATACATGCTATACATACATATGGTTACAGTAACTGTTGTTTAAGTATTAAAGCCCATGTCCATCTTTTGTAAGTGATTTGTATTTATTGTGCATTTCTTGTAATATATCATTTGGATTAAATGTCGAATGCATTATAAGATGATACCTCTTCTTTTTTGTAGGTTTGGGAAGAGGGGGCACTATTCTTATGGAGAAGACAGGGAAAATGTTTGCTGAGTTAGTTATTGTAGGTTGTCAGTGTATTTATCACTGGGCACCAGGGACATGGATGGATGGCATACTTTTCACTAGGACACAAAGTATCCCGTATGCTTACCTAGGTCACCAGGCACTTAATAGTATACTATCATTTCCACTGACACACCCCTGGACTGATAATGCAGACCACCAGGATCTAGTCTATACAGGTGAAACTCGAATAATTAGAATATTGTGCAAAGTTCATTTATTTCACTAATGCAACTTAAAAGGTGAAACTAATATATGCGATAGACTCATTACATGCAAAGCAAGATAATTCAAGCCGTGATTTGTCATAATTGTAATGATTATGGCTTACAGCTCATGAAAACCCCAAGAACCATAAATCCACAACCTCAAAAAAGTAGATTATTGCATGCAATCAATAAAACAAGGATTGTACATAGAACAATATCGGACCTCTGAAAAGTACAAGCATACATATGTACTCAGTACTTGGTTTGGGCCCCTTTTGCAGCACTTACTGCAATTACTTTTGCATGATATTCTAATTATTCGAGTTTCACCTGTATATTGTTTACTTCCTCTTAAATAAACCCCCTAAAATCTTATTTATATTATAAACAGAAATCTGTTTAAAATTGTTCACTGTCAATTCCTCTGAATGTGTTGCAATTTGGTGTCATATCATGCCATAATTGCACTACAGGCACCAAAAGAGTTATTGCACTATACAGTCTATACATGTAAATACAGTATAAACAATCCTTCCCCTTGAGGGAGATTTACAATGCACTGAAACATGTTCATGGCAGGACCTGCTTAGCAAAGGGATCTCATTATCCCTTATGCTTCAAGCATTTTTTTAAATGTAGCCACTATGTATCACTTGCTGTTTATACAACTAAATAAATATTTCCTGGTCATTTACAAATATTAGAGCTATAATAGTGATAAGAAATACGCCATGGATAAAATTAGCTCAGACATGGAAGTATATCAGATGTTGTATTATTGAAAATGGCGCGCTAAATTAAATTGCCAAGATCCCCCCAGGTCAGTATTATGTATGTTACATTCTGCTGAGCTCACATAGATAAAGAAAATTGAATATCCATATAAACCATCCAAGGATGAATCATTGTCTCCTATCCTATACCTTAATATACTGTTCACACTTTTGTGCAGGTACAAACTAGACAAGCCTAAAGATAAATAAAGATGCATGGGCATTTTAAGAGAGCAGGATATTGCATTTCTTAATTAGTGGAAAGCCCTTAGTCTGCATAGCGTGCTATGCAGTTCTTTTTCCATGGTATACATCAGAATAGAACAATTACAAACATTCAAGGACTACAGGAAAAAGATTTTGTTTTGAAAGTAAGGTGAGTCAAGGTGTTAATTTAAAGGGTTATTAAACCATTGCATGTTTTTGCACATACAGTATGTACTGCTAGCAAGCAGTAGATATATTCAAAAATGATTTTTTTTTAAACGCGCGCTACCATCCGAACATCTGAAAATTTCTCGGGCGGCTGCAAAGGATCTTGGGGTGGGCGCATGCGCAGTTCAGATGTTTGGCCGGGGGACGAGGAGAGACACAAGGTAACTATATAGAGCAGCGTGCACCCTCACAGACTCCGTGGGACATCAGAGAAGAGGAGGACAGAGGAGTCAGCGCTGGATCGGAGACCGCACCAGTGCTGGAGGGACAGCTAAAAACGACAGGAAAGAAGATCGGATTAAGAGGCATCATTTAAGGTAAGTCTTTACATTAGCACAGTGGGGGGGACCTTTGCCCTTAATGTCGCTTTAAGTCAAGCTGGCAGTCGTTAAAGTGGAAATGCATCCAAAATTAAAGCATTGCACACATTGATTCTCCATTCAATATCTAAAGTGTGATAACATAATGTGCCATGTGCAGGTTTAATTTTTCCCTTGAGATGAATAACTTGTTGATCCTTGCAGTGTAGGTAAGGAATATTTATTTTCTGTGGAGAGCCATTAATGGTAATATTATGCTGCTGAAATTGTGGCCCCTTTATGTAGAAACAGGGGTTTTAAAAACATTGTCAACTGCTGCCTTTATTATAGTTTGAAAGACACCTTAAACTTTATTTATTTAAAGCCACAATTATTTGTTTTTAGTTTTGGATAGAGTAGGGAATGGCTAAGACCCCTGTTCAGATATTTCCCTTCACTTCCTGCCTCAGAGACACAACAGGAAGTAAGAGGAAACCCCTATATAGATTAAGGATATTCCCTCTAAAGTCCTTTATAACTTTCAGTTGGTGTGTTGTGTTAGCATGTGTCTGTTTAATGTGTGTTGCCTTAAAGCAGCCCATTCATTTGAAGTGAGCTACCAATACGCCCAAAAAAAGTGCCTGCCCATTTTCTTTACTGATGCAACGCACCACAACAGAAAGCATTGTGTTACCATGCACTGTATTGCAAGTGTGCCACCTTAGTATATTGGGGTATATTTGAAAATGAATGGCACTGCAATGCACACATGTATAGCATAGTTGTTACCGCAATGCATAGGTGTGTAACCAGCCTTAGACAATTGTCCACAAAACACATGTCTCTATTGGAAATGTTCCCCTCACCTCCTGCACCATTGACAACTCAAAAATGTTGCATTTCCCATCACTCTTTTGTTCTAAAGACAATTTTGAGCAGGACAAATAGGGAAGGTGAATCTCCCTAATTTAGAGACAGACAATAAAACCTGACAGACAATAAAACCTAACATTACAGCACACAGGGACCAGGACACTTACTGAATGCCAGGAGAGGTGTGGTTGCTTTTTCCTGTGTTGTAACACAGTTATATTGAAGTGTGTCATTATCTAACTGCAATTCCTAACATTTTGTTGCTAACATGGACAACAAATATGTTGTTTGAATAAGACCTTTAGTGGTTCAATTTGCTGTCCTCCATATCACCATTGTGTCTTGGAGTGGAGTGGAGGCCAGCAGGAAACACCACTGAGTGCCCCAGGGAACTAGGAGATTGAAATTCTCTGTGCACTGCTCAGCTGCACAAGTAGTGGACTCTCCCTCTCTCTCTCTCTCCCTCTTTCCCTCTCTCCCTCTCTCCATCTCTATCTTGTATATCAACTGTTTAATTGTCTGCCTAATGTATTTTGCTCTATTTTTCCACAAAATGTTTAAACAAAATGACTTGTATTCAGAGGGATAGAAGGATTGTATTCATGAAAGGATTTTATTTTATTATTAATGAAACTCCAAATAAAAAAACAGCACATTTTTTCTTTAAAAAGCTAGTAACAGCAAATATAGCACTTTTTAAATAGAAAAAAAAATCAACTGCTTACACTGCAACTATTTGTTATTGAAATGCAACTGCTTTCATTAAATGTAACCATTCACATTATAAACACTGTTGAAATTGAACTTATACTCTGTAGGCATAAGTCACTGTTATCCATTTAGAGCAGACCATGCAACTTTCTCAAGAAGCATTATTGTTGCCTACACAGTGTTCACAAGCCCCTCAGTAAAAGGCATATTAAAGCCAAACCCCAGGGGAAAAAAAGAAAATGTACACACTACAAAAAGCTGTGTGTTATGTGTGGACGGTTGTTGCCCTCACTACTTGCCCATTTGCAAAATGCCTTGTATTGTTTTCAAAGAATACAAACCATTCTGTGATTGGAGGAGGAAGATAGGGGACAGGGATGTGACATCACCTCTCCGCCTTCTGCAGGGCTGGGGAGGAATCCTGGGCAACTTTTTTCAGGCAGGGGACTTAGTCGTCAGAGGATTTTCATCTCTGGAAAAATATCTTGGAGGGTCATCCGATCCAGATTCATTTGAACAATGTTATGGTAGTGGCATACATCAACCATCAGAGAGGAGCCTCACTGTCTCACTGAGGCAAGAGAAGTAGAGAGGATCCTCTCTTGGGCAGAACTCAAGCTTCAGTCTTGTTAGCCATGTACATTCTAGGCGTAGAAAATTGGCATGGAAATTTCCTTTGGCAACGCCTGGACATGGGAGAATAGTTCCTGCACCTGGGAGGTGTTCCAGGACCTTTGCCATGGGTAAAAGATGACAGATGTGTACCTCCTGGCCTGCAGGCTCAACAACACACCTGACACATTTGCATCCAAGTACAGGGATGGCGGAAGCAGTGGATGCTCTGGTGGCCCCAATGGATCAGCACACCTTGATCTTTGCAATTCCTCCCCTGAACCATGTTCCTTGTCTGCTCTAGGTTCCAAGCGACAGGGTGTAGATGGTAGCAGCCAGTCCCATCCCACTGTATGTCACAAACACTTGACTATATGCAGTTTCAATCCAACCGAGCTGTCACAAGGTTGTGTCAAAGCCACTCTAAGCCTCACCCTGCTCAGAGATTTTCCAGCCTGCAGAACAACAATCTAAGGCCAGCAGACTGAGAGCAATCATCACTGGGGTTGGTTAACTCCGCAGTTAACCCTTTATACATCCAAACAATAGCTACAACCACGTGTTTTAACTTAAACACACATCGTTCCTAGCAAATGCTGTGACAATTCAGAAACTTAAACAATGCCTTTGATGCTACTGTCCCTTCAGACAGGAATATGACAGGTTTCATAATACAGTAGCACTTTTCACAGAGACTATGACACTTTAAGTTCTTATTTAGAGCTTAAAAATTGTAAAATATTGTTTTAATAAAAGAAACGGTGCCAGAAAATTTTACAAAAACAAATGTTACAAAAGAGACAGAGATTCAACAACCATGAAATAAAAGGTGCTAAATCTGAGAGTACTTAACAAGTCCTGGTTTTTGTGAGTTCAAGAAGAGTCCAGACAATGAAACAGAAGAAAGATCTGGATAGGGCTCTTCCTCAAGTAAGGCTTGCAAAGGTTCCCTCTGAATAATAAAGGAGAACTCCCTAGCTGCCTTCTGCAACAGTTTTTTGTGGGCCCTAGTCCAATCAAGATGAATCAGGGAGGAGGAGGAGGCTGAGCATGTATGATCTTCTACTCTAAATATTTATATATACCATACTTACCTGGTCCGTGTGGTCACATGTGTTTGGTCTGCCTGTAAGGGTACCTGTGCAGGTGTGGGGTCACCTGCACTGGGATCCCCTGACAGCCCCTTACAAACTGTCCATTTTATATTAATAAAAATATGTCTGCATTGTCATATTTTACCATCAGATAAACCATAGATGTGTGTGTGTGTGGTATTAAATTAGCTTCACATAGACAATAAACCTTACCACTCTGTGGGTTATGGCTGCCTCAGAAGGGTTAATGTGTGTTTTAGGGCTCTGGACTCCTAATTCACCCACATTTAGTAGGTGCAGGTTTTATTTGAAGAGACGCAGCTATATACATATTTATTAATAAGGTAGTATCCCTAGGTCTGGAATTATGAAGATTAAGTTATATTGGGACATGTTTTATGGCTGAAGTTTAACTAAAGGTCAGTTATTTCATCTTTAACTGTCAAGTGCTAGCTGTTGACTTTTCATTAAGGGTAGCCATAAAAAGAATATTGGTATGCCTGGTCCCTCACATAGGTAATCAGTAAGGCCTATGAAGATTACAGGCCTGATTAGCAGATATCTGTTTGCTTTGGAATGATAAGATGACCTAAACAAAATGTAACACATTAGTGTCAGGACAGCCTGTTGTAATTCAAACTAGATGTGATGAGTTTTAGCAACTTAAGGAGTTCTACTTAATATTAAGATGCTAAAACCTCATTACCATCACAAGGGGCCTTTCTGAGTCCGTGATTCTTATTATGCTTAAAGCTAGGGAGACTACTTCCTGCAAGATCTTTCATCAGATGTGGCATACTACATTTGATGTGAGTGTTGGGGCTTCCACCCTAGGAGCTTCTCTATGGGATGAATTATTTTCTCCCTGCACCTGGGCTTGGCTTCCAGCACATTCAAGGGTTAGGTGTCTATTTTATTTCAGCAACTGTTGGCCTCTCATTGTTTAAGATTTTTGTATAGGGATCTTTCATATGGCTCCTCCCCAGTGTCTCCATCGAGTCCTAAAGTGGTTCACTGTACATCAAAAACTGCTGTTTAAATCCATTAGAAATATTCTTCTCTTAATTCTTACCCACAGGGGGATTTTTTCATAACCTCTATGAGGTGACTGTCTGAACTGGCAAACTTTTCTTGCAAATAACTCTTTTTTGGTTTTGCATAGGGACAAGGTGCTATTGAAAATTTTCACAAACGCACTCCTTTCACTGGGCCTAAAATTAACTAGCTATTCTAAACTTTTGAAATAAAAGCTCTATCTAAGAGCTGACACCTTTGTGCATCACCAAAAAAATGGATCTATTTTATTCTCAGGGCCTCATTACCTTAACTTTCAGACTCCTCTCTGCCTTTCCACCATCCCTTAAGTAAAATGAGAATGATGGATGGCACTTAGACAGATTAATCTGGCTAAACACATTATGGTTAATTTGTACATTTACCTACAATAAGTGAAATTAATAATCCTTTCCATTTAGGTCCAACCAAGTGGGCCCTTACACTACACAGTAGTTGCTAAAATCTAAGGGAGATGGTACAATAAGACTGTCAGAGTGGAATATGCATTGCCAGTGAATGCATGCGATATGATGAGGGGCCAGGTTTAAAGCATAACATGTTATGCGTTGTGATGCACAGGGGTCGGATACAATTTTTTGTGTTAAGGTGCCCTGCAAGAGCATTCAAACTTAATGGCCTGCATGTTTTAACACACCATACCACATTGTTTTATTGTTTGTGTGTTAACACAACCAGAATGTGAAGGAGGCCTAAAATAGTCAGTTTTAAAAAGACTGATAGCATCTATAGTACTTTATGTAGGTTATGTGCTGCCATGAGACCATTCAACTTGCTATACTTCTAATGATATATGCATGCTGCATTTATGATACTATAAACAACAAAGAAATATGCATGTATCTTATTTCAGATGCTTTCAGTCCAATTTAAGATACACTTTCACTTGGCTCTGTAATGCACATTATCTCTTTGTTAAAACAGCAAAGATCAAATATCTGATGTACTGTAACTAGTGTATGTCTCCTTGTAAATGTCTGTTTTGTTGTTCAAGCCCTAACAATGTTAGCTGACTCATGTAATACAAGGTAAGGTTTCTGCTGTATGCAAAATAAAAAGCAAAATTTAAGCCATCTAAAAATTAAACCTCTTTGGTTTGCATAAAAACCACAGGGCTCTTTTACAAACTGTAACCCACTGCCCCACCCTCATATAGCTTATATCCTTATAGCTCATGCAAGAAAAACAGTAACTGTCAGGACTTGGGTGCTAATTTTATACCATTTGATTAGATATTTGCTTCGAGTTTGGGTCGAAGGAAAGTTGGACCCAAATTATAGCTGTTTGAGGTTCGTTGGATGGATAAATGGCCAGGGTATGGTTACCCGCACAAACCTCTGACTGCTCCTGCAGCCATAAATTATTTATTTAGTTGTAGTATAACTACTGCCAATAATGAATGACATTACCCTAGATCTCCCAGCTGGCTTGTTTACAATGTGAAACAATCGAGCCGGGAGATTTCATCTGATGTCAGTGACCAAGTATGGCCATGACCATATTTGGTCAATGATATCAGTCGGCATCAGCAGCCTACTTGTTTACATTCAGCGGTCAGGGAGCTGTTAGTTGTGGCAAGAATCTGATGGCAGTAGGATTGCAATGCTGGGTTATGTGCTTGTCAGTGGGGCATAGTTTATTGTGTCTATATTGCCAAAAGTATTGGGACACCCCTCCAAATCACTGGATTCAGGTGTTCCATGAAATTTCCCTGCTACTAAATATTCCACGGTCAACTGTTAGTGGTATTATAACAAAGTGGCTGCAACTGGAAACAATAGCAACTCAGCCACCAAGTGGTGGGCCATGTAAAATGACAGAGCGGGGTCAGCCCATGCTGAAGCGCACAGCGCGCAGAAGTCGTCGACTGTATGCAGTCTATCTGCTCTTTTCTTACCTTTTTACTGTTAATATATTGGTAGAATTTTTTAGGTTTTTTTTTACTATATGCGGCGATATGCTTTTCGCATTCTATTTTAGCTTCCTGGACTACTAGTTTGCATTTTTTTGTTACATTTCTTGTATTTAAGCCAATGCCGTCCCTTCCATCTTATATTTTATAAATGCCATTCTCTTTGACTTAACATGTAGTTTTACAGTTTTATTTAGCCATATCGGTTTAGTCTTTGATCTTTTGTTTTTGTTACCCAATGGTATACACTTTGAAATGGCAATATGTAATGTGTTCCTGAAGCAGTCCCACATTTGGTCTGAGTTTAGGTTGTGAAATGAGTTATCCCATTTTATTTCCCCCACTAGTTTGCGCAACTTATCAAAGTTTGCCCTTCTGAAATTAAGGTTTCTTGTCCGTCCCGCCCTCTTTCCTTTCCTGTATTTAATATTGAAAGTAATCACATTGTGATCACTACTACCCAGTGTCTCCCCAATTACAATATCTCTCCCCAATTACAATATCGAGTTCAATAGCTACAGAACTCCAAACTTTGTGTGGCCTTCAGATTGGCACAACAACAGTGTATAGAGAGCTTCATGGAATGGGTTTCCATGGCCTAGCAGCTGCATCCAAGTCTTACATCACCAAGCGCAATGCAAAGCGTTGGATGCAGTGGTGTAAAGCACGCCGCCATTGGACACTAGAGAAGTGGAGACGTGTTCTCTGGAGTGACGAATCACACTTCTCTGTCTGGCAATCTGATGGACGTGTCTGGGTTTGCGGTTGCCAGGAGAACCATACTTGCCTGACTGCATTGTATCAAGTGTAAAGTTTGGTGGAGGGGGGATTATGGTGTGGGGTTGTTTTTCAGGGGTTGGACTAGGTACCTGCACCATCCTTCTGACCATTATCAGTGGGACTGAAAGTTTAAAAAAAAATAAAAAAAACATCTAAATTTTGAGCGTCACCAGAGCAGGAATAGATAGGAAATCTTTCAGTAGGGACACTTAGTTCCAGTGAAGGGAACTCTTAAGGCATCAGCATACCAAGACATTTTGGACAATTTCATGCTCCCAACTTTGTGGCAACAGTCTGGGGATGGCCCCTTCCTGTTGCAACATGACTGCGCACCAGTGCACAAAGCAAGGTCCATAAAGACATGGATGAGCTAATTTGGGGTGGAGGAACTTGGACCTCAACCCGGTAGAACACTTTTGGGATGAATTAGAGCGGAGACTGCGAGCCACGCCTTCTCGTCCAACATCAGTACCTGACCTCACTAATGCGCTTCTGGAAGAATGGTCAAACATTCCCATAGACCCACTCCTAAACCTTGTGGATGCCTTCCCAGAAGTGTATACACACACACACACATACATACACACATATATATATATATAT
>NW_017307476.1:186641-214791 GCF_000935625.1 Nanorana parkeri | reverse complement strand
CTCACAGAGCACTCGCACAGGCTTTTCCATTAACAAAACGTCTTTATTTTCTGTTCAAAAGGCAGACAGTAAAGGAAGTCAAACATAAATAGCTTGCTGCAGCATATAACAGATATGAGCTCACCAATGCTCAGTGTCCCAGTCCTGTAACACTTTAAACGTTTCTCTTGCAGCACTGCTGCTCCGGCCTCAATCCTCCAGGCCACTGTCTGTTACCTCAGACAACTCCCAGTAACGTGCAAACCCGCACAATAGGCTGCACAAACCTGCAGCTCCCTGCTGCACTGGCCTCCACTGACTCCTAGGTGGAGTTCTCCTGACTCACAGGTGGGGCCCTGAACACATCCCAGCACACTCTTCATGAGGGAGGTGCACAATTAGGTGCCAGTCACTACCAAAGCATGGACCCAGAACTGGAGATTTCCTCCCACCCAGAGCTCTAAGAAATCTCCTGGCTCCAGGATCCCAACTAGGATCCAGAAAACCTGGAAAGGACTGAAAAGGCATTAAAAAAACTTTCAGAGCTTTATTATAATTAACATTTTTTTACGGAATTATGTAACTCTGACCCTGGGCTGTGATGCATCTTACTGCTTAAATAGCACTTATTATTGTGGTGCAATTAAGTGGCATTTTTAATTAAATTAGATGTAATACAGGAACCTGTTCTTCCACAAACTATCAAAAGTGGAAAGATGTTTGTGCCCATATTGAGCAGCCAATATGGTAATGGAGGTCTCACAAGGACTGCATCTGGAAGAGTGGTCTTTGTATGACTACTGCTTTTGTCCGCTGCAAAAAAAATTCACAGCGGACAATAAAAAACAACTTTCCAGTGAGGCAACACAACAACTAAAAAAAACAACAACTTTCCGGTGGGGCAACACATATGTTGCTTATGTAAGCTAGTCAGTTAAAAAACTGGCGAAACTGCTTTACACCTCTACTGTCTGTACCTTATTATTCTGTTTCAGTAATAATAGGAGCTGTGAAGAATGCAATGGAATTTGCACTATGCAGGGAAAGTTTCCTCTAAGTTTAGTGAATGAGGGGAAGCTCTGCTGACTTCCATCACCCAATCGTGTGCAAGAAAAAAATACTGTTTTTTTTTTCCTTTTCCTTGCACAAGATTGGGTATTCTTGGCAAAGTGAAATGTTACTAAATTTACCAAGCTAAGCGGAAACTTCCCCTTTGAGGTGCAAATTCCCTTGCAAAGTGAACAGCCTATGTGCCTTTAGTAAAGCAACTCCAGTGTATTTTGTAGAAGCTCAGTCCAGTAGTAATGTGGGAAAAGAGCTGACTTGGCCGTCACAACACATGTAATGAGATTAGGACAACGAGGGTGTTCAAAAAACACATGTGCAATCATAATATACTTTACTAAAAAGCCATTGACTTTAGTCCCTGGACTATCAGTGTCTTATCGTTTCACCTAATTTTGCAACTTATCTGTGTTCTTAGCAACATGGGATACCAAGGGTGATTGTGACAAGAAGGCACCTAATTCAATTTCAGATCTGAAAAACGAAAGTAATAAAAACGGCAATCAGATAGAAAAAGATCAGCTACAAGCTGGTAATCTTAGCATTTTAATAAAACCTTATTGTTCTGGACATTGTAGACCTCTATGACCGAGGGTGCATTCACACCAATATCTGAAGGTAACTTCCGATTTACTTCCGATCCATTGTGTTCCGTCATGTTTTTTTCTTTATTTTTTTGCCAAGCTTTATGTGACATAACATACTTCACTGTAATAGCTTGCAATGTGTTGCATTAGCATGTAGCATGCTCAAATTTCTCAACACAGTGTACAGCAATGCAATACTGCAGTGTGAATTGTCCCCATTCACACCCATTCATTTTTCATTGCCCTCTCAAACATAACAGATAGTAATGCAACACAATTGATCCAGTGTAAATGGGACCAAAGAGTGGGGAGGTCAAGTTAATATGGAGAGTGTGAATGAGCTCCATCCTGCCTGCGCTTTTTAGTGGTTCCTCTATAAAAGTTTTTTCCCAAAAAGTTTTTCTCCTTCCGCTATTGAAATTGTATTGTACCTGTACTGTCTTTCTCCACTTTTTAAAGTGGTATGCAAACTGTTGGTGCTATATCAATCCAGTATAATAATAATATATAATAATAATAATATGATTGATCAACGTCCCAGCCATTGGCATCCTCACATTCAATGGTTCATATGATTTCAAATAGGGAAATCCTCCAAATGTAGCTTGTAAATAGTCACCAGCGACTGGGAATCAAAGCTGAACTAAGGGCTTGTTCACACTTTAAGTGGTGACTGAACATTTTCAGAAAAACATAGACAGCGCTCTCGGACGGGGAGCCAACGCAAGCAACACAATGTAGAGCTAATTTACACAACATCACCTTGCAATTCAGGGCAGGGCTTTGCACAACACACCTGCTGGATGTGTACACACTACAAAGGTGTTTAGATTCCACCCATAGATCATGCTGGGAGGGAACACACTACAGAGGTGTATACATGTTCGTGGTGTGTTTATAAGGTTAGTAAATCAACCCCATTGTGTCACACCACAACTCTCCGCAGCACACCTTGTTGCAATGCAGAGACCTGAATTGGTGTAGACTTTGTACACTCCAAATAAAGATTAAAAAAAGAAAACGTAAACAGTGTGATGCACATAAACATGGGAGGCACTGCATCACATTGCCAAGCCTCCGCACCCATCACACCATACTAGCCTGTGCACTAAAGCTGAGCATTTTTAGTGTAAACAGCCCTAAAAGATGCACTTTTACTACAGTGTAAAGACAGTATATTTAATGTAATTTTTTTAGACAAAGCAAATCTTTTAGCATTTTAAATGTTCATTACAATCTAATATCTGAAACTCTTGCCTAAGGTCATTTCTACTGTATTTGTTATTTTCAGCTTAAGAATTGATTAATTCGTTTGTCGTACTGTATGATCTCCTTTGTTGATTAAATATTGCTTTGTATGTTGTATGTAATAATGTCTATTAGCTATGGTTATTTCTTTCAGTTTTATCAAATATACAGTATTTTACAGGGCTTAATTTTGTTGTTTTGTTCTGGTTGTTAGGAAAAGTTTCTATTGCACCACCTTTTTACATTTGTAATTTATCTATGCATATAATATGTAAATACACAGTTTCTGTCCTAGAACAATTGGACCTCTTCATACATGTACAGGTATGTATGCAACTAGTCCTGCAAACGCACACGTAAACACTAGTACAAGTACTCACTCACTTATCCATTTATTCCTGAATAAGTGGGTGAGTATAATATTATACTCACCCCCTTATCCATTTATTACTGAAAACACGCTGACACTCCGGATATTCGATCAAAAGTGCTGGCACCTCACCACACAGCACCACCTTCCTGAAATCCTTGGTCCAAAGACGCAACAAACTCACACAGATGTGATTATAACTCTCATATTTTCCAACATCCCATTACTATTTCACATCAGGTTGTTGGAGATTCTCCGCCCCTCCTCCTTTGGTTACCTTTAGTACATACGTGGGACACCCTGGTCCGCACATTTGAGAAGCAGCACACCCAGCGTCCCCAACCCCAGAGCGCTTATTCCTGGACTTTTTTCTCAAAAACCACCTGAGACCCTGCAGAGTCCACTATAGAGAGTCTATAGTGGGCTGTACAGGGTCACTCTCATGTGGGCTGTGCGGCATCTCAGGTGGGCCATGCACGGTCTCTGGTATGTGTAGGGTCTCAGGTGGGCTCTGCAGGCTCTCTGGTGGGATTTTGCTGGGTCTATGGTGGGATCTGTAGCAGTGAGTGTCAGAGTGATCTGTTCTTCAGAGCCAGCAGGAGCAGGGCTGAAGAGAAGGATATGGACATGGTGCAGGCAAAAGAACATGTTCTGGTGAGGGGGGGGGGTATAGGCCCATACAAAATTTTGCAATGGGGCCCTGTGATTTCTAATTGCCCACCTTTTGTTTTGATGCATCTGGAACGTATCTGTCTTAAACAGAAAAGGTGGGCTTTGGGGGAATGGCCCACAGTACCCAACTATAGAAGAGGTGTAACAGAAAAAGAAATTCAACTTGTATTGTGTACAGCTGGTAAAAAAAGACAAAAAGGTCATGCTTCTGCCTTAAGATCCCCCTTCTCTGTAAAATCACATTTGTAATTGCTCCCTAGTTTCATTTTGTTTTCAGGACTTGTTCACATTTTAAGAGTTGATTGGCATGCTTCAGCAACTGAACAACTTTAGTCATCGCTAAAAAACATAGAAAACAATTGTTTTCTATGAGCCCCATTCACACCATAGTATGGGCGTAATGTGCTGTGTAGTGTGGTCCAGTGCAGTGTGAAAAAAAATGCAGACATACTGTATTGCACCGCAGGTCACTGCACCACAGTGCAGAACACCCAGCTCCTTTGTGAAGATCTAAATGGAGAGACTTTGTACACTACAAATAAAGTTTAAAAAAATCAGTGAACTAGTGCATCACAGTGCCCACCAGCGGACCTGTCACACCACACTTGTCTTCGTGCATCTCTGTGCGTATTGAATAAGCACAGAATGAACTGAATAATGCAGTGTGCAGTAAAAGCTCAGTAACCCATAGCAGCCGATTAGATCTCAATTCAATGTAGTTTGAGCAATGCAACCATGATTTCTTATTGGATGCTATGGGTTGCCTCACTTTCTACCTACTTATTGCACTTTGCAGTGCTCTAAACATTGGATGGTAATGATTGTGATATTACTATTATTACTACTGGTGCTACTTATATTCATTATAAAAATCATAATAGTAATCATAATGCATCTACAGTAATACAAATATGATAACTGTATATTACTTTAATTCCTGGTTTTGCTGATGTGTAAATCGAGCAAAAAAAATGCTTGCTTGCAAAATCTTTTTGAAGATTGAAAATTCTCAGTTCATCTGCACACAGTTATGCTGTGAGCTCACACAACACACAACCTTTGGAACTTCAAAGGCTTCAGCTTCTGCTTCTGCCCACCTAACAGCAAGAGAAAGTCTCTAGATAACCAATTAAAGGACTGGAAAAAGAGCTTGGCCTGTTAGTTTAGTGGTCAACAATATTCTGAATTATTGTGTAGAAGTAGACTGTTCTAGACATTTATATATCTTAATCATTAATCTTAATCATAACAGGTCACAGGGCAGTACTGAAATTTGCAGGGCAAAAAAATATATAGGTTTGTCAGGACTGATAGACAAGATAGGACATTAAGTTGATGGAGGAAGTCTCTCTGCAGCCAGGCACAGGTGATTATTTAATGGTAAAAAATTCATGCTTGTGGCTGTCAAAGTATTGCAATGGCTAATGGGATATGTAGTTCCATAGCCGGATGGCCAGAATTTGGCTACCTCTGGTATACATCCATGTGCTGGAGGGAGGCAATACTCACTAGTGGTGGATAAATAGCCATACCACCATCAGCTTAAACTGGATAGTGGTATTGTGACACTAATGAGTATTTAGACTCTGGCATAGCATTTAGATAGTATTTATGGATTCTGGCATTAGTTTTATTCTGGCATTGTCTTACCTGTATAGCCACACCACCTGTGTAACTTATATTTGTTAGGAAAATGTAAAGGATGAGTTAGCAACCTTCATCTACTTATTGCATTGCACAGCAGAGGGGTCCTTTATAGTACACAACAGGATATGTTTAATAAAAGAAACTTGATTTATTCATAAAATGCTTTGCCTTATTCCTACTATTGTTCATATTGATTAGAGATGGGCTCGATGTTGGGCGAACACACGAACCGTCAGGGTGTTCGGCGGGCTGTTCGCTCGCCGAGCGCCCCGCTCGAGGCACTGTGCTTTGTGGGCCCTGATTGGCTAAAGTCTTGCACCTGACCACAGATCAGGTGCAAGACTTTGCCCAAAACAGGGCACAGAGAACTGTGAAGCCATGATTGGGTAAAGTCATGATTACAACTGTAAACATTTGGGCGAAGCTGGCTGTCACGGCTAGCTCCACCCTAATGTTTATATGTTGCCGGCATCTGTCAAACTGCTATTCTGCGGCAGGTGTTTTCGTCGCAAATGGAAGGGGCGGCAGACGTTGTTTTAAAAAAAAGAATTATTATTTTATTTCGTCGAGTCGTCGCCGTGGACAATGTTGGACGTTGTGATTGATGCTGGATTAGGTCGGTGGATCCAGTTTTTTTTTTTAGTATAAAGACTTGTGAAAAATTTGTCTTTTGTTTTTTTTTTTCAAATAAAGGATTTTTTCAAAAGTCTGGTCTCTTTTTTTTAACAATTTTATTTAACCCTTTAGTGAATGAGTAGAGGTACAAGTATCCCTTACTCATTCACGAGGGGGGGGGCGCATCTGGTTGCCCCTTTATTAAAGGATTAACCTGATGTGAATAAGCCCCCTGCCCGCACCCCCACAACCAATGGCCCAGGAATTGTGGTGAAGAGGCCCTTGTCCCCATCTGCACGGAACCCTCCAGTGCCGAAAGCATGCGGCCAGGTATCACAGGGAAGGGGGCACTAACTTGACCCCCCCTTTCCTGCCTGTGCTTGGATCAAGGGTCTGGTATGGAACCCCACGTACACACCCCATTTGTGGGGGTAGGGTTCCTCCTTAAAATTCCTACCAGACCTTAAGGGCCTGGTATAACTTTAAGGGGGAGCCCCACACACTTTTTTTGTTTTTCTTTACATGGGATCCCTCCTAAAATTCCTACCAGACCTTAAGGGTCTGGTATGACTTTTGGGGGAACCCGTTTTCTTTATTTTTTTAAATGGGGTCCCTCCTAACATTCCTACCAGACCTAAAGGGTCTGGTACTGTTTGGGTGGGGGGAACCGCACGCTTTTTTGTTTCTTCCTTTTAAATATAATTTTTTTTCTTTACAAATTCAATTTTTGCTGCAGCAGGTTCTATACATTGTATAGATGTGCCACTTTGCAGGCAGTTTAAGGGGACCCCCCTTGCATGATATTTAAAGGAATTTTTCATTTTTATTGTTTCACTTCAAGTGATGTTAAAATCACAGCTCCTTTAAAAACAGTATTTTTTAAAGTGTTTTTTTCATTGATTCATGTCCCCCGGGGCAGTACCCAAATTCCCATATGCTTTTTATGGCCACTAACTTGCAAATAAGCCCTCAGAGAGGGGTAAATTGATTTTCAAAGTTCTACCCCCATAGACTTGCATTGAGTTTGAGTTCCAATTCAAACTCTTTCTATGTTCAAAAGTTTGAATTGGAACCAAACAGGGGGGTCTCTGGCTCATCACTAATAATGACAAGCAGATATAAGTTCCTATAACTGGTGCCAACAGAAATATTAGGTACTGTATGTTCTTATTATTGGGTAACCACCTTAACCAAATGTCCTATGTGGATATCACTACACTGACAAATTACATTACAACATGTGCTCACCCACTTTATTCAGTAAGCAGTTGATTTTTACAGCTGTTCACTAAGGGGCGATTGCTTTATCTACAAAGTGCTTGTCAAGAAGTTTCAAACATGAAGGTGCCTATACACCTTACAATTATCTGCAGATTTTCTGTGGTCAGATGGAAAAAGTGCAACAGATTGGCCCAGGTGGAGATTACTCCATCCACACAGTTAAGTGTAGATGGAGGAATCTGTTGCACCTTTTCTATCTGACCACAGAAAATCTGCAGATAATTGTGTATGGCCAGCTTGACAAAGATTTTTGTGTTTAGCAGCCACCAGTCATTTGAATCAATTCCCATCTCTTTCCTTGTTCATTATATTATTTCAGAGATTACATTTTGGGTGTCGAAAGGAAGAAGTAAAGGTGTTGTACATAGCTATTTCTCTTTATTCTTCTAACTATCCACTCTATCTTCTAATGCTTAAAGGGAAAATCCACTTTTTGAGAAAAATAATAATAAATTCACACTAATTCATAACAGTAAAAAATATTTTTTTGCAAAGAAGCCACTAAAAAGCATTGCAACTGTGATCATGGGTGCAATGCTCTGGTTCCTACAGACTCTTCCTGCTGTCCATGCTGCTGAATGTCCATACCTCAGTAATCATTCTAATGTTAAAACTGTAACAAAGAGACTTTTCTTGATCTCCTGATTTGCTGCTGACTGACCAAAAGACTTATTCTTTCAGATGGAATTAAGAATGTTATTTTTTAATAGATTTTCGATTCCTGGAGTTTTACAGATCTGCCTAAGAAACCAATATTGAAATTAACCTGTTACTTTTACCGAAGAGTGGTTATTGACCTAAAATGTCAGCCTTTCAGTTATCTTTTAATCTATCTAGCAATATGATGAAAGTCTGTAGCTATCTTTATTAAGGTTATAGAAGTCTTGTTCTTGAATGCTAGAATGTCCATGCTGAGAAAATAATTTTGTATTGATAGCAAACATTTCCAGCTGAGAACAAGTCTTCTGCTAAGCCTGTAGGCGCTCACTACAATAATTAACTAGCTATACTCTGCATTACTTCTCCACATTTATTTTATTATGTTTGATTTATGTTATTATATTTCCATTTCATTTACTTCATTATCTGCTTAGTCACTTCAACATATAGATGCCTTTTAAGGTTTGCTTCAACTCCTTCACTTGTTTACTAGGTCACTAGATAAAAATATCCTCAAACCTCATCTGTAAACTGTATTCGTGATAGAACAAGAAAGTACCGTATGTACCCTACAGGGCCAGAACATAGAGAATTAGGTGTATCCAATGAAAAGTATTTTTAATGCTACAGCATACAAAGTCTTTTTAGAAAACTGTAAGCTTCTAACCTTGTGGCAATAGTTTAAGAAAGGCCATTTCTAGTTGGTTGAGTGTGGTGTGGAGGAATTAGAGTGGCCTGACCTCAACCCTATCGAACATCTTTGGGATGAATTAAATTGAACTGAAGCGCCTATTGCGAGCCCGGGCTTGTCTGCCAACATCAGTGCCTGACCTAAAAATGCAGTTTCTTGCTCCAAAATCTTGCAGAAAGCCTAATTAGCAGAGTGGTGGCTGGTATAGTAGCAATATGGGGCAATACAATTTTAATACTAATGGTTTTGGAATGGATCACTGAAATAATGGCATGATGATCCACAAACTTTGGCCATTTAGTATAGGCTGCAAATCAAATTATGGTAAGTAGTGGGTTGCTCTTGAGCAACACATAGTTATTTTTCCAGTTTCAGAACTAGTGCTTCATTGTGAGTGTCTATTCACCAAAATTATTTTTATTCTACTAGGAAATGTTCAAGCAAAAAAAAAGCTCCTTTAGGATTATGCTGAATACACATACTGTACATGCTGGTCACAAAGGGGTCTATTCACCAAGCTGCCAAAGGATCTAGCAATAGCTTCGGCTGATCCTTTGGCTAGCTTCGGCCCCAGGACCCCTTTGGTTCAGTAGAACTGAAGGGCTGCTGTATGGGCTATTTACTATAGCCCGTACAGCTCCCAAAGTTGGACGAGTGGCTCAGTCAAATGGCTGGCCATTGGCTGGCCGACAGCCTGCTTCTGACAGCTGAGTGGAGCCAGCCATCATCTCACAGCTGGCTCCGGCCACTTGCAGAGAGATCAGCGTCTCTGGTTACCATGTAAACCAGGGAAGCTGATCTCCAGGTAGCCCATTACACGCTGAGAGTGGCCTTTCCGTGTTCTCAGTGTGTAATGACAGATGGTGTTCCTGGTTACCTGGTAACCAGGAACGCCAATTGTCATTCCTCCCCAGACGATCTGGGAGTCTAATCGGCTCCCGGCCGCCCGGAAGAGAAACACTTTCTCCCAGAAAGCTTGATCGAGTAGAGTAAACCATTCCCTGCTCGTTTTTTTTTTTTTCTTCTGACATCGGAGCTGTTGGCTGCAGTCAGAAGAAAAAAAAAATCACCATAGGAATGCATAGCTAGATTCCTATTGGCTATAGCAAACTAGCTATTGCACCCGCCCACTGCTGCTGTCAATCAGCAGAGGGGGGCCTGCAGTTCTCATCAGGTCCCCCTCTGGTGATTGACAGCAGCAGAGGGCGGGTGCAATAGCTAGTTTGCTATTGGCTATTCCAAAGTGTAATAGCCAATAGGAATCTAGCTATGCATTCCTATGGTGTGTTCTTTTTTTTCTTGATGGCAGCAGAACCGCCCAGCCAATAGAAAACAATTGGGCGGAGCTAGCTGTCACTGCTAGCTCCGCACAATCGTTTTCTAATTTTTTTTCTACTTTTTTTTACTATTTTTATATTCTGCTCAGTACCACAGAGGGACGAGCAGAACAGCCAAGCCGAATACCGCTCAGCGGCATTCGGCTATTTACTAACTGCTGTTCGGCATCTATGAGAATAGACCGCAGCAAGTAGCCTGCTGGAGGTTCGGCTTAGCCGATCCAGATGTTGGATCGGCTGAGTCGAACTCCTTCTGACCTTCGGGTCAGCCCGAAGCCACCCGATGTACGGCTGATTTCTGCTGATATACGGCTGGAATCAGCCGTACCAGCCTGAAGTGAATAGCCGAACAGCGTTTGGCTCACTTCGCTTGGGGTCGGTTAGTCACTCGGCTGCCTACGGCAGCTTAGTGAATAGACCCCAAAGTAGAAACTGTATTTTATTTTACTAAATGTTCTATGGTTTAAATTGTAGTGTTTTAACCCTTTTCTTTCCAGTGACATATGTATTACATCGGAACAGGATTGTTTACAGCATACAAAGTCAGAAGGACTTAAGGTGACTGCATTTGCTCAAACTGTAAGTTCATGGTTACTTCAATAATTATAAACCTAGTGTACAGGTGCCCTGGAGCCTGGCCTTTAAAAAAAATGTTTCACATAACAACTGGAACAACTCCCCAGAGACTGATCATCTTACCAAGCCACTGCTCCAAGCTCACTCCTGTGATGGACTACAATTTCAGGTTTAGTTTACTAATTTGCATTCAGATTGTAGTCCATCACGGGAGCAAGCATGGAGTAGTGGCTACTTTACAACTAAGGAACCATGGGGAAAAAAGTAGTCACCCAGCAGAAGGAAGGACAGTGTCAGCACCAATTCAGAGATGATTTGAGGATGAGTGATACACAAATATGCAAAATTTTTGTTAATAGTTAAGGGACTTGAATGCATTTTTAAGGCTTAACTCCTGAGAAAAGTGTCACTTTAAGCATACAAGTCTGATCTGTCATACAAGAGAGTCACTTTGTTCAGCCAGTGTTCTAAACTGGATATCCCTGCCAGACAGCGCTGCCAAGACCTGACCTCCCTATTCTCTACCACAGTTTAAGCAATATATCTTGGTCATGGACCACCCAGCCTGTGATCGGTTAGTGAAGGAGGAGCAGCAAACTGATGTCAACACGATGCTTTTCCCTACTGTCACCCAGCTCCATTTGTACGGTGTTTTAGCCTTACTGACTTGTGACTCCTTCTTTCCCTCTCTCAGTCTGAATTATACTGTACAGGGATCTACAAAGCAGCTAAGATAAAGTCAAACTATGATGCTCTTTAAGTCCCCGTTTGCACATTGGCGTATCGGTAATGAGCGTCAAATGTTCAAATAAATGCACGCTCTGATGCACGTTTATAAAACACACACCAAGCGTGGAATGTGCTTGCTGTGACATTATCTATAATGGCACCCCAAATGTGGCAAAACACATTTGGGGTGCCATGGAGCAAACACATTTTTTCCTGCACGATAGAACCTGCATGAATGTGTGGGATAAAAACACGAAACACATGTCGCAAAGTTTGCTACATGCGTGACTTTTCCTGTGTTGGGCGTGTGTTCAGATAGTACAGTATGTCACCAGCACACCATGGTTCAATCTTCAAGCAGTGATCCATTTCATTGATGCACACACATCTTGTCACATTGCAACATTTCTGGGCCACTCAGTGTCCTCTTTATGTGTTCAGCATGCATTGAAATCAATTGGGAGGCGTACCACATGCAGGAAACAAATGCCCATGAACCAATGTGCGAATAGGGACTAAAGTAGTATTAAACGCTCAAACCTTTTTATAGTGATGAATTCAGATCAAATAATATACATCCCTAGCAAAAAAAAATAATTTTTGCCTAAGCACTTAGAATCCTCATATTTCCAAACAGCTGAATCCAACTGTCTCAGCTCGGCTTCCCTGAACTTCCCTGTACAAGATCACAAGCCTGTGCTTGGATTAATGGTTGGGTTGGGAATTTTAGGGGGAACTGCATGTTTGTTTTCCCCTTTTTTTTCGGGGGTCGAGGTCCCCCTTAAAATTTCTACCAGACCTAAAGGGCATTTTATGACTTTTAGGGGGAACCCCACACACTTTTTTTAACTTGGGGTCCCTCCTAACTTTCCTACCGGATTGGGAACCCCCCCCCCACTTTTTTTTCTTCTTTTGTTTAAATTTTTTCCTATTCTACTCGCTACCTGGGAGGTAGCAAGCAGAACAACCGAGCCAAATGCCGTTCGGCAGCATTCGGCTATTCACTCACTGCCGTTGGGCCCCTATGAGAATAGGGGCGAACAGCAGCAAGTGCACTTCCGGAGGTTTGTGTCAGCCATTCCAGATGTTGGATCTGCTAAGTCAAACGTGTTCTTCACTTCAGCTCAGCCTTTAGCAGCTTAGTGAATAAACCCCTTTGACTTTAATATCACTTTAAAAATACATTTAGGGATGTTAAGAAAAATGGTGTGTTTTTAGATGCTGCAATTCTTATGCTTCTAAACCAAAGTCCTGTAGCCATTGTGCTTGTTGTATGTCAAAATTGTTTTGCCCACAAGACATAAATCACTCTGCCAGAAGAGATTAATGTATAATAAGAGTAACTACAATCTCTGCACACTCAAATATGAAGGTCTTTAATATTAACTGTCTGTGTCATTCATGGCTATGAAACAAGGTTTAGGAAACGATAGTGGTTTCACATCAGTATTTCAGACACTTTAATAAAACATGGTTCTGTGTATATAAATAAGTATGTACAATTACAGTGTATATAGACAAAATGCTAGATGTTTTATTCCTGTGTATGTTATGATAGTATTTTGTAAGTGGCATTCATGCAGGCCTTGCTTATGTAGGTTAGGAAAAAGTCAACAATAAAAGTTAGAAAATAAGTGATATCTCACATATGTGTTATTCTAGTGAACCATGCTTCCTGAGCCAGAGGCATTCTACTCTAAAATTAGAAGCAAACTAACACCGCATAAACAGTGCTATATTTCCAGAGGTGAGAAAAGATTACATGACACAAAAGGCAGATTGATGTCAGTTTTTCTACCATTGGCATATTATAAAATCCAGAATATCCAATTGTGTGGAAAGCACAATTCTCTTTACTTATTTATTCAGTGCATGATTGGGTATTTAACCACTTGAAGTCAGGGGTGTTAAATCCCCTTCCCATCCAGGCCATTTTTCAGTATTCAGCGCTGTGGTACTTTGACTGACATTTATTCCGTCATGCACTGAAATGAATTTTATACCATATTTTGGGGACATATAGAGCTTTCTTTTGGTGGTATTTAATCACCACTGGGGGTTTTATTTTTTACTATATTAAGGAAACATTACAGAAAATAAAAAAAAATGGTTTCCCTTATATTAAATTATAAAACATTTATTATTACCCATTTTTTTGGTAAAATATAAGAGTCTAAGAGTCAGGGTCACGTCGGCAAAAGATACATCAAACATGTCAAGCCTTAAAATTGTGCGCACACACGAAACCTCAAAAAATTACAATACCCAAAATTGGCCATAGGCGACGCTTTAAAAGCTTTTACCGCTCATCAGTTTAGTGTTATCAGTGATTGATGGCCCTAAAATGATTGCTCTCATTCCAACGTTTGCGACGATATATAATATGTGTAGCGCAATTGTCGTTTTTCCACGCTCACGCATATTTACGTTTATATGGGGGCGCGCGCGAGCAGGAAAAAAATGCTGTCACCCGCCAATGCAAATTGTCCGTCCGTTTTTTCTTAACGGGCGGACGGCAGGAGGTTAAAGTGAACAATAATTTCCTTTTCACATGATTGGATTGGAGTAAGTGAATATTTAGACAATTTGTTGTGTCAAGATTCTAAACTCCTTCAGTAAATCAGCCCAACTGTCTTTTGTGAGGTATTTTCCACACTGACTTTAGGTTTTATAACAGCAGTGTGTACATGAAGCTTTTACAGAACAATTGCAAAGCTTTTAGCTACCTTTCTTAAAGTCTTTAGAGCATCCTTCTGCTCCGGTGTTGGAATGTCAAATCGATTATATTGCAAAAATGAAAGTCTAAATAACTGAGGTCCTACTGCCCATGCCTCCATTGATTATTAGAATGGCCAACCTAAAGTCTCTTCAGGAACCAGCATTTCAGGAAGTGGCGATATAGGGACTCAAGGGACATAGGGACTCCTATGTCCCTTGTTGCACTTAGTGGTTCCTCGTGCCAACCCCTATGTCCCAACGCGATACATTAGGAGGTTTCTGAAGCAATTTTAGTTGGCAATTTCTCTTCCTCACAATGATACCCAGCAGTGCATTTGGCAGGATGGATGAGTATTTACTTTCTTCTTTGCAAGGACATTAGTTGTTCAGATGTTCATATTTACAGAGTCACTTTAAACATGCATTTTAAAGTGTAAATAGCTTAAACAATTATAAAAACTGCTATAAAAAAGTTTTGTTGACAGAAGATATGTGCAAAGTCTTTCTTTCCATGTAAGTTGTTGGGAATGCAGCAAAGCGTGATTTACCGTAACTCCTGACCGCATGCGCACAGAGGATGCCAGACCCAGAAGAAGACCAATAAGATGTCAGTGACAGTAACAAAATGACAAGGGAGATCACAGCTGTCACATCATTGGAGGAGGGCACTCTGATAGGCAAGTTTGCCATAATGTGAAAGTATGATATGCATACTGGCACATTATTGCAATAGCCCACCCACTACAAAAGACTTAAGTTATGCGTTAACTGGAGTGCTGGTATTTTGAACAGCCTGCTAGCAGGCTTTCAGCAAGCTTTATTGTCAAGGAAGGTTAAGGAGGTTATTGCAAAGGAAATCTCACCACTCCAATTCTTTAGCCACCATCAGGACTCCCAGGTGTGGGTCTAATAGGTGCGTCTCCACCTTGGAATGTAGTAGTATACGAACAGACCGCACTATCCAGAGAATTCCAATACTTCAGAGTTTATTGAAATTCACAGCAAATCCAGTGTAACAGTGAATAAAAATGTATAAAGCAACAAATGCCAGCACAGCACACCCCCAACCAGCTACAACCTCTCACATGTTTCACCTGTAGGCTTATTCATAGAGGTCTAGTACTTCTCTAGTTTCTCATCCTCTGGAACTCTTACCCGAACCTGTCTGTCTATCGCCCACCTTAACTGCCTTTAGGCGTTCCCTAAAGACTCATCTCTTCAGGGAAGCCTATCAAACCTCAACCTAACCACTGAACCATCACGTTCTCAAACAATTCATCCCCACACAGCTACCTCCTCATGTATCACTTCCCCCTCCTCTTTTAGATTGTAAGCCCCCAGGGGCAGGGTCCTCCTTACCATCTTGTCTTGAATTGTATTGTGATTGTAATGTCTTCCTTCTATCGTAAAGTGCTGCACAACTGTTGGTTTTATATTACATATAAATACTATGTAATAATAATAATATTCACCGTTACACTGGATTTGCTGTGAATTTCAATAAAGTCTGAAGTATTGGAATTCTCTGGATAGTGCAGTCTGTTTGTATACTACTACATGTTTTATTGTTAGTTTAAGCTTGATAAAAACCTTGTAGGTAGTTATTTTAAAGTGACTGACAGCATTTGTTTTACGATATGTGTTTAATATCTCCAAACTGAAGCTCAGGGTTACCTTTAGTGGCTTAAAGCTTTCTGAAAATTGTACAAATGTTTTAATAAGGTTTGCTGTACACAGTGTTCTTTTATTGCTGTAATATCACCTGAAACCCATTTTTCCATAGTCCTAAAGATCTATTATCTTGTGACTATCATTAAAATATCAAACATGTTCAAATGTGCAATGCCTAAATTGTACACAGATAGATAGATAGATAGATAGATAGATAGATAGATAGACAATGCTGCTTTTAGTCACAGACAGACGGTAAGTTCCTGCTTAAAGTGTAGTTCCAATTTTGCAGAAAAATTGTGATAGCATCTACTTTATATTTGTTATGTGTTCCCTTTTACATTGCATAACTTAAAAAAATATAAAGCATTTCTTACATCTCTAAGTGCTTGATATTTGCTTAAAAATCATACCTAACCTCCCCCTAGCCTCCTACCATGTTAAGGAGGGGGTTGTGCAAACAATTTGAACACTGTCTGCCGCCAGCCACTGTCAGAATACCTGAAAAGCCAATTAGCTGCAAACACCTTTAGGCCAAAGATTTTCCAGCTGGCTCCTTCGATATTTTGATTAAGGGATGCCGGGTGGAAGGGTTCTGACAAGCACCCACTGTGCGAATTTCGTCCAGTTCATCAAGGATCAGTCCATATTGGCCTAGTGTATGGATCACGTTACACTATAGTTTTACTCTAAAACTGGTCAGAGTAGCTTGGAATCTGCACAAAGGCATTTACCAAAGAAACACCTAAAAAGTAAGAAAAATATTATCAAAAATTATATTTTGGTATGGTGTGTGAATGGGAACACATAAACATATAGGTTTTCTCAAATTTGACTAAAAAGTGGAAATACTGTTTAAGGGAACTATACGCAACATTATAAGGAACCACAAGTGTCTAGAAGCTACAGTTTTGGGGCTTACTGGTCTATATGTAAAAAAAATTAAAACATCTAATACATAAAAGGTGTGTGTGTATATATATATATATATATACACATAGTGAGGATGTGCTTCAAATGGTAGTGCATTCAGGATGCTTCCACTCTTAAACATTTTTTTTTGTTAAGGGCTTCCTGCCCACGTTTATTTAAACATCCACATACGTTTTCCCTCGCAGGGGTTTCCAAACACAAAGTACAGTTTTCTTAAATAAAAAAATAAATTTTCCTGTCTCAACGACTTCAGGTAGGTCCCTTAACAAAAACGTCTGGCCACAAAGGCTGTATTCAAAACGCTAGCCACACAGGCTTGTCCCTTGTCCTCTTGCCACACAGGAAGACTGCTACACAGGCTGTTTGCCTCACAGGCTGCTCTTTTGCCACACAGGCGGATTGCCACACAGGCTGCTCTGCTCCCCAGTTCCCCAGAAACACAGTCTGGTTCTAGGGTGGGGCCTCTTTCCTAGGAGGCTGAATGTTCTTGTAGAGGCCCTAACAAGCCAGCTAGATTCAGCTGGGCTTGTTACCTCCATTATAATGAAGTATGTATGTACGTGTTACTAATTCAGGTTGTTGCTTATCCAGTGTTTGTACTTAATCTCTGTCTGAAAAGACCGAAATACTAATAATACGAATATATATCTTGCAGATTCCCCCAGGAACTGAACATGGGCAAGCTCAGTGCAGAGGTGATGTGGAACCTGTTTGCTCAGGATATGAAGTATGCATTAGAAGGTAAATATCGTACTCCAGTTGTCATCATACAATAATAGTTACTACAGACATATTTGGTGTGGAAACATACTGTCACATTATGTCCACTATTCCTGTTTAAGGTTAATAATGTATAACATAGTGTCAACATTGATTCTGTACATCACGTTGTTAAGAAGAAATACTGTATAACTAGATCTTGGCAACAGAATTTTCTGACCACCTGTATTTCTAAAACATATTAAAACAATTACGGTAGGTCAATCCCATGGTCAATAACAGAAATGGTGGAACTCGTTTTCTTTCTTTCAATTTTGAGACATTTCACATTATACAGATTTGAATGTTTGGAGCTCCTATACATTAAAGTAGGGGTTACTAATGCAGTAGAAATTATTTTTATGACTTTTGCTCTGTTTTTGATGCCTAAATCAGTTATTTAGCAAGACTCATGCTCAAATTCGGCATGCAGTGGGAAAACTTTTATAGATAAGTCTTCTACCTTACCCATGAGTCCATAGGGGTAGGACATTATGGCTAACAAGTATGATGATAATCCATCCTTATTACCCACCCGTAGCACCTCCATGAGAACACAACTGATACCAGAATGATATACTGCATCATACTAAAAGGTGCCCTTTATAGTTTTTCTTGTACAAATGGGTGTTACTTGCCTAACAAAAAAATCAGTAAAGATTATATCACACAAAAGTAGATCTGTCAGCAACCTGTTAAACTTGTTATTGTAATATCCAGCCGAAAAGATGGCACGACAAGGTGCCTGTTATAACCATCATTAGCTAGAAAACCATGCTCTATGCTCCCGTTTTTATTGTTACTAGGGGCTTACCTTTACCGATTTGGGGACCAAGCACAACTCATCTGTCAGTTTCTATCAAGTTAGAATATTTCAGTGTCAAAAAAGGTGCTCTCATTCAACAGGTTGATGAAGGTGGGCAAGCCTTTGCCTGATTTCAAAGATGTCAAGCCCTTAGTAACACAGTAAAACTATTTTCAGAGGGCTGTACAGAAGAATGTTTTCAGGCTAATAAAGTAGCATTCAGATGTGTCTCATGCACTCCTTAGAGCGCTTAGATCCAAATAGCTGTGGTGTTTGCAGTGATAGTCACGAATGGCACTGTGCACATCAAGCTTGTAGAAAGTGAAGATCGCCAGCACTCAAGTAATAGCGTTACATCCTTGTGCTCATTTATTGAAATAAAACATCACATACATCATATAGCCAATGTTTTGGGGCCACACAGGGTCCCTTCATCAGGACAGCATACTGACACATTGAGTCGCTATGGTGCCCAGTTACTCGAGTGCTGGAGGTCTTCACTTTCTGCAGGCTAATAAAGGTAATGGCGGACACTTTATGGCAGCCTTTGCCAAACAGGATTCAATGAAAACCTAGGGTTGTTCATGAGGCAAGTGGTTCCTCTAGATGTAAGTGGTCAACTCTACACTTACCACTAATGTAAGGGGACACCACAATTTCCACTGTCTGCGTTTCCTTTCTTTTATCAGTATTAATTTAGTTAAACCAAGAATTTGGTTGTATAGAGAAGGATTTGGTAAATAAAATTGTTAAAAGTGTGTGTTTTTTAGGTGTAACATTTTTTATTCTTAAAACTTCCCACAACTTACTGAGAGCTGTAGGAATTTAATTATTTTTAAAAGGTGTTCCCCCGCGACCAGAAATTCTTTCAAGGGTTCATCTGAGGTAAAAAGATTGAGAATGGCTGTCTTATAGTGTCTGCTGACAAAAATGTTGTCAGTAGTGCTTCCCTAAAGAATAAAAATTTTACATTAATTAATAATATAATAATAATTAAACCTTGAATTTCTATGAAGCATATAGAATATAACAACTAATAATGTTGTGGAGAGCACTTAACAAGGAATATTAACCTCTTGCGGAACACTGCATTGAATGTTTAATATAGCACTTTGATGCACTTATTTAAATGTGGACTATGTGACATTAGAAGAGGAATATTTGCACAGTGTGATTCACACTACGGGACTATAACAAGTTAAATGGTTTAAAATTTGTATATGAACTATATCTTAAGTACTTTTTTACACTGGATTTGGTGGTTTAGTATGAATTTTATATACATTTATGTATATCAGTAGAACTACAGAGGACAGACATGAATTTGATTATTTTATTTATTTATTTATTGATTGATTTATATATTTATTTATTTATTTGGTAATATGAACATAGATATTGTTTGAGTAAGCACTTAAGCACTTTATTAGTTGAGTAGTATTGTTGGGATTATAGCGTCGCACAGCTAATAATGAGTGAGCATATGACACTTATCACAGCACAGAAGTATACCATTCGATAACAAATATTATATCTATGCATATGGGAAAAATAGCCCAAGCATAATTTAAACATAACAAATAGACTTATATCTAGGTTTATAGCCCAACAATGGATTCCAGCATCTTCTAAAACAATCCAACAGGTTCCTATAAAGTGAGTCAGTTTACTTACTAACATAACCCCATATGGTGGGGTTCTAATCTGAGCAATTAGTCCAGGTCTTTGTAAATAAAAGATATTTTACCGGGGGCCAGAGGGGGGGAGTTTTACTGCTCTATTCCCTCCTGGTAGACTCTGAAAGTAAATTACCCTATATGTTAGCTTGGGAACAAGACCTGGAAAGGGTTATTCCTCTGGAGGTCTGGCATCAATGTTGTTCCCGTGTGCCATCAGGTCTACTTAATATTTCACTAATAGAAGCTAATTATAAGGTTCTATCTAGGTGGTATATGGTCCCTGCCAGACTAGCGAGAATATACCCAGAGGTTTCTCCTCATTGTTTTAGGGGATGTGCACACTCGGGCACGATATATCACATATGGTGGGAATGCCCCAAATTGAGACCTTTTTGGAACCGGCTTTATGCTCTAATATTTAGGGTTACTGGGGTGAGAGTCCCACGAGATCCCCAATATGTGTTGCTGAATTGCCCGATTCCAGGATTGTCTAAAGCTTTGGATAAACTAATTAGTTTCTTTCTGTTGGCAGCCAAAATAACCATAGCTAGGGCTTGGAAAACACCAACAATTCCATTCCACTTGGTCAAACAAAAAATGTCGTGGATTATGGTCCATGAGAAACTTCACAGCATCCTCCAAGATAATAAAAAAAGTTTTGAATTGACCTGGACCCCCTGGTTGTTATATACAGAGGTGCTGGAAACCGGGTAATTTTCATTGTTCAACTTTTCTGGAATTTTTCTCTGGGGACTATGTTTAAGGTTTAAGTAGATGTTGGGATATTTGGTCGGGGATGGAGCTACTCTTTTCGGACTCTTAAGCTGTTCTGCTTCCTTTAGTATCTATTTCTTTTTCCTCTTTTTGTCTGTTTTTTTTTTTTTTTATTTTTTTCTTTATGCTCACACATGTGAGCCGTTTAGTACATAGATGCTGGACAGAAAGTCTCCTATTTGATATAGATATGGAGGAGATCATAACAAATGTTTGCTTCAGACATAGGCGGATCCCTAGGTCAGATATTCCTCTCAGACTGTTCTAATTTTTGATTTTAGTGATGGGGGATAAATTGGCAAGAATAGGTGGATAGATATGTTCTGTTGTACAGAACTACTTTATATTGTGTGTATAGCCTCTAGTGATCCCCTCCTACTACTTGATTACGCTAATGTGGAAGAAACTGTAATGCAATTGTATGTTATACTGATTGTGCATCATGTGCTATTTTATTGTCTTATTGTAATTTGGAAAATTAATAAAATACTCAAGAGTTAAAAGATATTTTACATACCCAGTGGTTGGGTGAGCATGGGCCTAAACTTCCAAAAAGGCCACTCTTCGCCAAAGAACAGCAAGGTGTGCCTGTAGCTTAACCATGTAGAAGCCATCAATGTGTTGAGAGACAGAGGCTTCTCCCTTTATCCAGACAAGGGGAGAAATGGGAACATCTCACTACTGAAATGCTTTGAAGACTTCTACATGGCCATGCTTCTGGTGCATGTGCAATCCTGTCCATTGGGGCCTACCTTCCTGTTCTTTAGCCTTATTCTTTTAATAATAGTGTATCTTTTTATGAACTCTTAGGTTGACTGCTATTGACATCTTTTTGTTAATTTGTTTTAGCCATTAAAGCAAATTGCTTTTTAGTCTTCAGCAGCTGCCTACTTCTATGATCATTATTTGATCTTCTCTCTCCCTAACCTCCTTATATATGTATATTATACAGTACCTCATGATATCTGGTCTTACACAGGACTTTGAACGTAAAAATGGCTCACAGCATCACTTCTAGGCATGTTGCAGAATAATTCATAACACTTCACAAATGGAATAATATTTTAATTTCCTTTGTGTTTTTGACATATATTTTTGAGATTTCATTCTAGCTTCAAACTGTCAGCTTAACAGCTATATACATTTTGTAAATCAATAACTTATTACCATCGATGACTTTGTCTGAATTAAATGCCGGAGAGGTTCAGAGAAAAAGAAATGTAAACAAAATATGCTCTTACAAGTCCTGGACACAATGCATTACACTAAAGGCTGTAATTTTCCAGACATACATGTATTTATCATGTGCACTGACCTGCTTCATAGCCATTAGCTCACATTTGTGAAACTAGAGAAAAACTGACCATCATCCATTTGACTTCCTTTAAGAAGCCAATCTGAATTACAAGCATTCTAATTGCCTAACGTTAACAAGCAAGATTGATTGTCTGCCTGATATAGTAAGATCTATTGGGTATAGCAATCATATGGTATCCTTCATGCTTGTCACTGTTGTGGTAGACTTCATGCTTTCACATGATTGGATAGGACCCATAACGACACAAGGTTATTGCACACTAACCTATACTGTAGCTGCTGAGATCATATACATAGCTAAGGCAGTAATTCCCAGATGCTGTTAACAATTTGCTGCACCGCCTTATATTTTTATTGCCTGTTCATATTACAAGACTCAATATGTTTATTGGATGGTATAAAAATACTTTTTTGGTGCAATACATGTAGCACTTTTTCCCTTTGATCCTAATGATGACAAGTTGTTATTTTCACACAAGATCAAACAGCACCTCAAGGGAGATTGCAGAAGAACATGCATCTCCCACTGAATTCTAAGAGAATAACAAAAATCAATCTAATCTGCTAAATATAGGATGTCGGCAAAGTTGCATACCAGGAAGCTTTGGGCTTCTTGAAAGACATTAAATATGACAGACATGTAGTAGTCTTGTTTAAGCCAGCTATTCTGTCATCGCAATAGCAGTGGGTCCACTGAAGCAAATCTTCTATAAAGTTGCTGTTAGTACAAGGCTAAATTCCTCCAAACATCGCATATTCAGTTCTGAAAATCTAGAAATTAAAAAGTTTGAGTGCACTGAATTAGGCATAAAAAATGTGCTAAAAGCTGTGCAGAATGTATAATTATATGCACATAGCGGTAATTATGCACATATAACTAAGTGCACAGTTCTTTAATACCATTGGGGGTTCTTTTTGTTAAATTATAAACCATTAGAGGGCTGTTTTAAAATTCAGCAATGTATTGTTACCAAAATCAATCAGATTCCCACAGCTGATATGCAGCAATTAAGAATGTCATGTGAAGTTTCCCTAAATATGTCAACCAGACACAAATCCAGATATGTAAACTGGCTGGCCAGGAAAGTGAGGTACGCAAGCGTGTAACCCCAACCCACTCCTTGTACCATGCCAGATGATATGTATTTTTGCGGTGAGGGGGGGTTCATTGCAAGGGAGGGCAACAAAGTCTCCACACCTTGCAAAGCACTCTTGCCCCAATGTTGAGGGACAAGAACCTCTTCCCACCTCCACTGCCCCAAAAAGAAGGTGGGGTAATGTTAAAATGAGGAGAATTTTGATGGAATCTGGAAACCCTCTACTGGGATTATGTTATAAAGAGTTAAATGTACAAAAAACACCAAATTAGAAATGCTTTCATAAAATAAAACACAAACAGATACTTACTGGTTGAAAATGAAGTATAATAATGTTTCCTGAAGTAAATCAAGTGTTAATCTCAGCATCTAGTGAGGTAGCATTATAATGACCCATTGCCCACCTATCTGTACATTCCACAATCTTACCTCTAAATTATAGATTCCCTGTAATTTACGTTTAACCACTAGAAATCCTGGGTGATGTAATTGGCCATTGACCCCCTCTGAAGAAGAGGGCCGAGCCCACCTCTGTATGTGCCGACCCCCCAAACCCCAGTGTGCAGACCGCCCAACCGTGATTAAACTCGGGTAAATGATCCACTTTAGGCTCACATGCATCATGTCAATGGGGAAGGTAAGTAGTTACATATTATGGGTAGGGTTGTATCAGAGTAACAAAGATGGAAAAGCAAAGGGGGTAAGCAGGGGGGGGATGGTGTGACCCAGCAGAGGAAAATGCTGGTGGGGGTGGGAGGGCGGGGGGGAAGGCTCAGACCAACAGATCTAGGTAGTCTTGTGTAGAGGTAAACTCATCCCACCAGAACCAGGTTGTATTGAACCGGGTTCCAGTCCCCTTTATGGAACTGGTAAGGTCTTCCATGTGTCTAATGTCTTGAACCTTGCTGAGCCACAGTTGCAACGTGGACGGGGAAGCTTTCTTCCACATGGCCGGGGGTGCAGGCCCGAGCAGCGTTAATCAGGTGGATAATGACTGATTTTCTGTAACCCTTCAAGGAGTGCGTGTTGTGGTGTAGGAGAAAGAAGGAAGGTGTCACGGGGATCTGATTGGCTGTGAATTTTTGAGTGATTGCGTGGACTCGGGTCCAGAACAATTGTTAGCTGGACACGACCAGAAGACATGTAGCATGCCTGCCGGGGAGGAGCCACAACGCCAGCAATCGCCGCTCGCCTCAGGGGAAATCATTTGCAGCTTCTCTGGGGTGCAGTACCATCTAGCAAGGATTTTATATCCCGATTCCTGGTATCTACTATTGATGGACGACTTCAAGGACAACAGTATCAGCCTAGTTTTTTCATATGGTGAAAAGGAGATTCCCAATTCCCTCTCCCAGCCCTCCATGTATGGCAGGGATGACTCATAATCTGGGGCTAACAGGAGCTGGTAGCAGAGCGAGAGGGGCTTTGACAGTTCACCGGGGGTGGTACATTCCCTTTCGAAAAAAACATTTTTAGTAGCACAGGGAAGTGTTCAACCGGCCACTGTTTTTATAGTGGCCGGTGACTTCCTGCCCCATTGAGAACCACATGCCCCATTTTTTTGTTATGTGCATTATAGGCATAGGAAGTGTGAGAAAATCTCCCTACTAGGGTCACGGGGAGAAATTGAAGCCTAGCAGAAATGGTGAGGATCGCCATATACTACCAATCAACTGTGTGCAGTTCAAAGGCATGTCATTGCCAATTGCCTGATTGCTCTGAATAATTATGCATCTGTATGCAGAAAAACTTCCTCATCATACTGAAAAGACAACTCAGTTTACACAGAACTGAAATCTTGCATTGCATCCTGGAAGCAAACTATTTTTCTGGATCAATCCTGCTCAGCAGCATGTTTAACAAAGATTTGGGATAATGGCTTCCTCCCCCCCAAAAATGACAGTGATCACTAGCTAAAATTCAGTGTTTTTGTTTCAAGACTTAGGGGGTTATTCACAAAGCTAGCTGAAGGATTAGCCGTAGCTCCGACAGCTGGGCTCTGCCCAGTTATAATGATAGATCGGCGTCCCCAAATGACCTTGGGACGTTGAACTGTCATTTAACAATGACAACTGGGCAGAGCCAGCAGTGACGTCACTGTAGCTCCGCCCAATTTTTTTTTTCTTTATTTTTGTAAGTTTATTTTTTATTTACATTTTTAATTTTTTTCAACTTTTCTCATTGATTTTATATTCTGATCGGTACCACGGAGGTGCCGAGCAGAATAGCCGAGCCGAATGCCGCGCGGGGGCATTCGGCTATTCACTCACTGCCGTTCAGCCCCTATTTGAATAGGTGCGAACAGCAGCAAGCAAGCAGCCAGACGATTTTTTTGTTTTATTTCGTTGAGTTGTCGCAGGTGTGGACAGCGCTTGATGCCGTGATTGACCCTGGATTACGTTGGTAGATCCATATTTTTTTTGGGGGGGGGTTAATAAAGGACTTGTCAAAATCCTTTGTTGTGTTTTTTTTAACCCTTACTCATTCACAAGGGGGGGGGGGCACATATGGGTGAATAAGCCCCCAGTAAGAGGCCCTTGTCCCCAAATGTAGAGAGCCTCGCTGATGTGATGATAGCACTACCCCCTGCTTCACTTCACTAATAATGAAGAGCACGGTAGTGACTTCATAGGGGCAGGGCCTTAATGCACTGAAGTCAGACTAAGGACATCTTATGCCAAAAAAGTACTGATGTCGACAACTTAGGATTGAAAGTATGTTTTGTAGCTTGAGCTGCTTTTTAATTTTGTAATCAAAATCAAAAGTCAGTGGGTCCATTTGACTGGGTTTGTAGTTGTTCTTTCAGCAGCTCAGCTTGAGCTCAAGAGACTGACTTCGGTGCTTCTGCAGTGAACTTTGAGGCTGAATTGCTTCACATTTCCTGCAGCTACCGAGGTAAATTAGAACTTGCTTTAAAACTTTTTGTATTGCTTGTTAAGAATATGTAAATGCTTAATTGTGTCTAGCCTGTCCATAGGTTCATTTTATTAAGTGTGTTGAGCATTTTGGATTAGTGTAGTATTTATATAGTAAATACCAGGAATTGCTAAACAGTCATGAGAAACGCATGCAATTCTCCATTTCGTGCTTGTGTGCATAACCCCTAATACAGAATCCCAAGGTAATGCATTCAGTAAGAACATATTCACGAAAAAAAAAATTTCCTATAATACCTTTCTCCGCCTTTCCTCATTCACTCTTTGTACTAGAACTCTGCTTTAAGGGTGCAAGTGAAGGTCATTTTGGAGTTCAAGATTTTTAGAGCATCTGTTTCTAAGTGACAACGATCCATGTGAAAACCATGTGAATTATTTGATCTCCCTGTCTGGGATTTGGCTTCAGCCCCTTGGGAAGCAGTATGAAAGCAGAAAATGCACTCTGCTGCAGGAAAAGTGATTACACTCCCTGTACATTTAAGAGATCAGTGACACACAGCTACTTTTAGCATCAGGTTTCTGAAACGATGTCTCATTCAGACACATCATACTTTTCTGTATCACTGTTGCCTTTGTGTCTTTTTATGTTAGAAAATGTTATAATGTCAGTAATTTCTAAGCTGGACAACTATTCTTAATATAAAACCCCAAATTCCACAGCAAACCTGTATAATATTGTCTACATTTATTTTGATTTACATAAAACAGGAGCCTCACAAACAGATCACTTTTTTAATAGGATGATTGATTTTAAATGGCTGTTGACAAAATTTGACACAACTGTGTCAATATTTGCAAATTGGATGCAGCGATGTATGTGTATACAATTTTTTTATTTATAAATAAATTATAATTATTTTTTTTCATAGTTTGGGCACCTACTTTGAAATTCATATCAAAGACTATTACCAGCAAATTAAAAAATGAGAAAAAAAAATCTTGTTTTATTTTTTTTCAAGCTTTTGCTAGCAGGCTTGTTTTCACATTTTGTTTAAAATTGTTTTCAAATGTTTAATTGTATATCAGCCTTTAGAAAGCTCTTGGAATAGAAATGCAAAGTCTACCTGATACAAGACTTGACCATATGCAATAACAGCCAGTGTTGCCAGGCTGTAATTGTCATTTTAAATACATTCCTTTATTGCTCCACCATTTAAAAAGGAAATTAAATGGACCAAGAAATGAAGGTTCAAAATTCAGTGTTATTTGGGGAAAAACATCTTATTTAAATGGGGTCTGCTACTTATAATATATATTCCCAATCTGATGCGAACCTGCTCTTCCTTAACACTGATAAACTTCAAAGAAAAGTTTTCTTAGATAAGAAAAGTCTATATTTTCAGCAGCATTCATTTTGCCACAAATTATCCTTATGCCACCAATTGTAGCAAAAGCCTAACATTTTCAAATTGTCTTTGCTCTTTTCTGCTATGTCTTATTTGCTCATATCTAAAACACTTTTTTTGTTTAATATAAATGTATTAATTTTGCATTGCAGAACAGTTTTACATAGCAGATTTAAGTATTCACATACCACAAAGAAGAAAAAAAAACATACATACAGAAAACCCCTTTCGCCCAAGCAAATCGATTTTTATTTTCGAACCTGGTCATCCTTACTTTACAATGCTCTTATTTACTTTAATACATCCAAAGACATGGATTTATTTCACTTCTACAATGTCTTAATGTGACCATAGTATTTACTTCTTAACAGCTGTTCTCCAATAATATATATAATAGTAAACTTTATATGTAAAGCTATACAAATAAACAGTAGATCATTTTGCTTCCTCATAAAATTTACCAAATTCATATATTTAAAAATAAATAACTTTACCTCACTTTTCCCTTATATGCCTTAACCCACCCAACCTCTCTCAAGGGAGGAAAGAATATATATAGTGCAATTATATGTGTGTTTATATATAGTATTATTTGCTGGAAAAAAACTAAATATATATATATTATATACATATTCATACAAAATAATATCTTATATAT
>NW_017307476.1:142728-186329 GCF_000935625.1 Nanorana parkeri | reverse complement strand
ATATTCATATTTTAATCTGACTATATTTCATGTGGATTAGCTGTATAAAGTACTCAAAAACAAAATATACCTTGTGTGTCTCGTCAAACCTTTTATATCTATCAACTCCTTATCCTTTTTAAATTTAAATGTGCTATACAGTGAACTATCCCCCAACTCCACCCCCCTCTCTTTCCCTATTTATATATTTAATAAGTGTCTTATATTTTAAGTGACAATTTTACATTTCTTTTCCACCCTTCTTCCCTTTCCCCTCTGTCCCACCTCCTCCCTCTCCCCTCTCTCCACCTTCTTCCTCTCTTCTGTTTAAATTTAGGTAGGACTCTACATAAATTAAGTTAAGCAAAGAACAGGTGCGTGTGCATTTTTACACAGCAAAACGTATTTATCAACCAAACACGAGCAATGTGTCACATTTTCACGCCGTTATGGTGCGTTTTTATGTATTTACGTACGTGCGCGTCATGTAGCATGCGCCATAGGCTACACACCGCTCTAATAGCGGCATGCAAGTCTCTAAAAGCATATTACCACTAATGCCATATATGGAAAAATCATGCACATGAGGCATATATAATGCTGCTTCACAGTTTAGACAAAAATGGTTAGCTCATGCATTTACATTCCTGCATTCATCAACGCAAGCAACACAACGTAGAGCTAATTTACACAACATCACCTTGCAATTCATGCAGGGATTTGCACAACACACCTGCTGGGTGTGTACACACTACAAAGGTGTATAGATTCCACCAATAGATCATGCTGGGAGGGAACACACTACAGAGGTGTATACTTGTTTGTGGCGTGTTTATAAGGTTAGTAAATCAACCCCACTGTGTCACAATGCAGTCAGTAAGCCGATAAACTTGTAGAGGCTGGAGTCCAAAAGTCCTTAGCAGGGAAGTTATTGTACTCAGTTAGTGACAACTTTTTCACAAACAGCACTGAGTCTTCTCAAGCCAGCTAGTAACAAAAATACATAAACAAAAAGCCTATCAGAGACCTACCTACACATAGAAAACAGTTTCACCCTCACTGAATAAAGGTGCCAAGCTAAGCATTTAAACACCTGCCAAACAAACAAAACATTTTATCAGGTCTCACTATACCTCTAGTGCAGCAGTCTGGGAGGTCTGTGTTTCACAGTCTCTCTCTTCCCAGTGACCTGTTAGCTGCATCTCCTTTTAAAACCTTCTGTCCACACCCTGTTTAGGTGAGTTAACCCATTTTGTAACTGACCGCCTGTTTCAACCTATTGCTAACATAGTTGCCAGCAATTACCTCACCCTGTGGCCAGTACAATCTGTCACACACCCGTAGGCTAGTACCTCTATGAATAAGCCTACGGGTGAAACATGTGAGAGGTTGTAGTTTGTTGGGGGGGTGCTGTGGTGGCATTTGTTGCTTTATACACTTTTATTCAATGTTACCCTGGATTTGCTGTGGATTTCAATAAAGTCTGAAGTATTGAAATTTCCTGGATAGTGCGGTCTGTTTATATACTGAGAAATTTTAAAGATTAACATGTTTGTTATCTCATTAACGGATGCAACCCTATCTTTAATATCATATATTACATTACCAGAAAGATGGGTTTTATATTGTTGTTGTGTGCAATATTTTTTTGTGTGAAAATATCAATTTAATAAACATTTGCCCAAATATTGTGCAACATAAAAAAATTGCAACTAGCATTTTTATATTTTACAGCACCTCTGCTTTTGGAATATATATATAATTAAGCAGTTTTCTAGCAAAAAAAAATCATATCAAAATGTGTGCAAAAATGTAAAAATTGATCCAGTCCCAAGCGGTTAAGGAAAAGGAATATGGGGTAACAGAGCAGATACAGGGGTCTCTAAAATCCTGACAAAATGGTTCCATCCATTCTTTCTCTGCACACTTTTTCTTAGTGCACCTAGTCCTGCATGTAAAACAACCAGCAAGCTGCATAAGCACATTGTAATTTAATTTTTTGCAAATTAAGCCATGTTTAGAATTGAGGTGGTAATTAATCTAAAAATGCCTTTCACTGTCATTGCTTTCCACTGCAGTTTTAATAAACTGCTTTGTTCAACTGATTGTTCAAGATGACTGTAGACTCTTCTGTTTCATAAGACTGTTTTATTTATTGACAGCTGATGGAAAGCTTCCAAATCTTTCTCCTGGGGTGCCTTTCCAATTGGAATGTGTTTGGCTAGTTTTTGGGCTTACATTCACGTCATTATGCATTGTTATAAAGACAACTATACACTGACAGTAGCATTGATATTAAAAGATAAGTGAATGTTCACATAGCTAAGTGAACATTCTCTACCCCTTCAGGAATGCCAGAAGCACATTGTTGATTTTAGTAGCTCAATAATGCTACTGGAACTGGTAGGTATTAATCACTGAGGGTAACTGTCGGTCACTGGACAGATGGTATAAATGGCTTTCTATAGTGTGAGATATACAAGTAGCATTTAGAAGCAATTTATTGCCCGCATTTGGAGAACTGTGCATTTAGTCACTTTTATATGCTCACACCATAAAAAATAATTTGTTCTATCTGTGCAATGATCAACCACAATTTCTAGAAATGTTAACAGTATAATTACAGGAGATCTAAGACCAAGAACAAGAAAAATAAAATTTTGCAGTTTCCCAATTTTATTTGTGGTTGTATTCGTTTTAATTTTTTGGGCTAAAGACATTTTTAGCAAGTACAGAAAATACCTGTTGCAGAAATGCAGTGTCATTGTGAGTTCCTGAGAGCTAAAAAGAAATCACAAACAATATCATCTTCCTTCTGTAAACCAATAGTCTACCACCCGCATGTGACAGAAATATAAAAAGGAGGACATGTTTGAAGTTCAGCCTATATGACACAGCGGAGATAGATGCACCCTAGGAAAAGATAAAAATAATGCAACCACCCCATGTAGAGACTTGTAATCTGATATATATTTTGCTTTTGGGTTTAAACACTTTAAATTAGCCACCGCTCTAAGCTTGCTCCTGTTATGGGCTACAATCTCATGGTTAGTTAGCTAATTTGTATTGAAGTTATAGTCGATCATGGGAGCAAGCTTGGTGCACTGGCTACTTTAAAACACACACAGGGACCATGGGGAACAAAAGTAGCCACCCTCCAGAAGGAAGGTCAGTGTCAGCACCAATTCAGAGATGATCTGAGGATCTACAGCTGAGTGATACACAAATAAGATACATTTTTGTTAATAGTTAAGGTACTTTCATGCATTTTTAAGGCTTAACTCCTGAGTTTAGTGTCACTTTAAGCATATAAGTATGATCTGGCATACATTCCTTAAATATACCCTTGGGCATGAGCTGTTTTCCTTTTGTTGCTAATGCCATTTAGGTCAGGCTTTTAGGTGCACTGCTAATATTTAAATTAGCCAAAATTATTGTGAAGAATATAAACTACCTGAAGTATAATTAGCATTTGGCTGCTGTGTACCAAATGTGGTCTATGTCATTTAAAACAGTTGTTTAAAAACAAACATAAATATTTAGGAGCACCTTTTAGGTTGAATCACAAACAAGATTTTATGTTGAAGTTGTAACATTTAATTTAATGTATGCTAAAATAGATCTCACACACTGTAGGCTACTTCCTGTCTGTCACATAAAGTTGGATAAATCAAAGAGACAAAAGAAGGAAGACCTTCTGTAAAAATTCAGATCTAATGGGTGCCACCCAAGCAAGCAGAGAGGTTGGAGTCCGCAAGGCACAGGCTTTGAGGAAGCAGACACAACCACTGAACATGTAAGGAGCTATGTGATATGTTGCTGCAGTGTATTGATTAGGTTAAACAGACAGTCATTCAGACTGTAGCTCCAAGCTCGCTCCAGGGATAGACTATAACTTCAATACAAATTAGCTATGTAATCGTGGGACTGTAGTCCATCATGGGAGTAGTGGCTACTTTATAGCGCACACAGGGACCATGGTGAACAAAAGTAGGTACCCTCCACCCATGCTACTATTTAAGGAACTCCTAACCGATATCGACTCATTTGAGCACTCATTTTTAAGATTTATTGATTGTGTGTTTTTCTGCAAATCAAAAAGATCTGCTTACACTTGTAGGATTGTAGAAAGTTAAAATGTTCTAATTGTCAAAAAGATTAGATCACTGAAAAGCAATGTGCTCTTATAAATGTGTCTTTATTTTGTATGACTGATGTAACACCATCCTACTGCTTTAAAAATGGGACTTGAAAAATCAATCAGTCAATATCGTTGAAAGTGAAATTTCAGTTGCTGTGCATTAGGGTTACTTTACCATTCATTATCTGACTTATGGAATATGTTGCGTTTGCATATATAGTATTTATTATACACTTTAAAGGTTAGATATCTTAAAAAATGACATAAATATCAATTGTTTAGACAATTTCAAAACTTGCCGTTTTATGCAATTACTTAAATAATAGTATTCAGAACAAATGGTTCTAGTTTTAGATAACATCAGTTAAGCTGAGAACTTTTTTTGTCTTCTCTAAACTTTGTGTAATTATAAGTGCCCTGGCAAACACAGTTATTCACTTGAGAATACTATGTTTGATGACAGGAAATTCTGCATTATAAGGCAAAATTAAGCATTGTGTCAGTTTGCCAATTAATTGCAAATTCATGAGATCTGAGGAATCCGCAGAGTCCACCATTATCTCATGCTGTGATTTCCCACTTACAGTTCCGAATATGAAGAATGCCTTTTTTCACAATCAGCACATAATGTGAATATACAGAAAACAGACAACACATACAGTATAAGAACCATATCATTTGCTCTGGCCTTTTTTAAGCTTTTATTCTGCATCATCTCTTGAGAGAGTAAGGATGGAAGAGATACTTGTAATTTTACAGGGCTCCATGGCCAAGGCTTTCGTTTATTTGCTAGATAATCAGGAACAATTTGTATCCGTCCGTTTGTAATTTCCCCTGCCTTTCTTAACAGCTATGCAGACCTTCTAATTGCATACCTAGCCCTTACCACATATGTACTGAATGTGGTCCACTAACTTGTTTAGAATTGTTGGTGATACAAATTCTTCTTAAGAAACAAATCAGTTACTAGAACACTGTCAATGAAATTATAATTTAGATAATAACTTTAACAATATTAAACATTATTTACACATCTTTGTTAGAACCTTATGTACCATAATATCACAGGTTAGATGTACCTTAAATATCACAGGTTAGATGTATCTATAAAGTATAGGAAATTTTCTTTGCAGTGTGTATTGCATTTGCATTGACCCTTTTTGGAAAAATGTTGACATAACAAAATAAGGTACATACACAGTCAGTCCAAGATTTGTATTAAGAGGAACAGAAAACACATGCAGGAAGCACAGATTGTGTATGTAAACAGCAAACATTGATTCCCCTTTATGCAGTACAGTAAAACAGTACACCACATTGTGGTTGATTGTTGATTTTTGTCAACAAATTTGAAGAGGCAAATATTAAATCTTCATCCTATGCCAGTGCCTATAGATAAAGGTAATGTTCTTGAAAAAACACTAGAAAACATTGCCTTTTCAACTATTCATTCAACAAAAATTGCAATAGATGTAATGGTGCAGTGTTGAAAAATTAAGAACACCCTTGGCCTCAGAAGTTGGTATTGCCCCCTTTAGCAACATTTTTTTGCCCACCAATCTCTGGCATTGACTTACTGTAATTTTTTGACCAAACCTCTATGCAAAATTATCAGGAATTTGACTAGGCCAGTCCATAACCCTCAATGTTCTCCCTTTCAGTCACTCCTTTGTGGATTTGCTAGTGTGGTTTAGATGTGTGCAATTCGTTTTGTTCTGAATTGAAATTCATATGAATATCTGCAAATTCAGACATTTGAATGCATCTGAATTTCTGAATGAAAGAAATAACGAATCCAAATGTATCCGATTTTTCCGATAACGAAATTCAGATCCATTCAAAATTCGGAATTAATTTTTGTTGTCAAATGTTGAAATAAAAAAAGTGTGGAGGCCCCTTCTCAATTTATACCAGACCCTTTAGGTCACACAGAAAGGGAAGAAAATTCAGTTTCAAAATTTGTGAGGTCCGTCTGTACAAATGTACCTAAATAGCGTATGGCCTGGATTGCCCATCGGAAGGAAAAATTAGGCTGGAGTGCGCGAAAAATTGAAACAGGAAGGGACACATTCAGGAGCCAAAGGTCTGTAATTCCAATAGAAGGATCTGCAGGGATGTGTGAGGTTTGGTGACATAAAAAGGAACATCACTGGCATAGGCTGCTAATTTGTGATGGTACCCCCCCAGATGGTACCCCTTAGTCCCTGGATATCTGAGTTCTTTCGCACATGACACAAGAATGGCTCAAGTGTAAACACAAAGTTTAAGGGAGAGTGGGTGCAACCCTGTGTGCCATTCACAATAGAAAAGGGGGAGGCAATTTGGTTGTTGACTTTAACAGTTGCCGAAGGCAAAGAATATAGGACCTCACTCCACATCCGAAGTTGCAAAGGAAGCCCTATATATGCGAGAACCCAATGTAGGTAGTCCCATGATACCCTGTTGAACGCTTTTTCTGCATCTGTAGACAGAAGCATCATGAGAGTACCCATTACCTTGGCTCTTTGAATCAGGTCAGTGGTTCGGACAGTGTTGCCTTAGGCTTTGCGGGAGGAAACCAGCCTAGTCAGGGTGGATAATACGTTGCAGGATAGGGGTAAGACGTAATGCCAAAATGTTTGCAAACAATTTAAGATCGTTATTCAGAATAGAGAGTGGCCTGTAGTTGGCAAACTGTAAAGGGTCCTTGTCCGATTTAGGAATAACCGATATGGAGGCCGAAAGGAGTTCCGCTGGAAGAGAGAATCACTGGGTAAGAGCATTAAAGGCATTAAAAAAATGGGGGGCCAATTGTAGTAGAAAAGTTATGTAATAGGAAACTGGCAGATTGTCAGATCCCGGGCTTTTTCCCACTCGGGGTGGTAGACAAAGCCTTAGAAAGTTATTCTGAAGTTAAAGGAGAAGAGACTCATGTTCCTCCACTGTCGGGGAGGGAATGCCCAAAGCTTCCAGGTAAGCATCAATAACAGGATCGTGAAAAGATTGTTCATCCACCGATGTCGGGGGTGCAAATTGTACAAGGAAGAGTAGAAAGAGAGGAATGTATCTACTATGGCCGCAGAGGAATACAGTTTCCCACACATAGGAGAAAAAATAACAGGGTCATCATTTTGTGCCCTTTGCGTTATGAGTGCAATAGCCAGAGACCTGCCACATTTGTTACCGTATTCGTTAAAGTAACGTTGGTTGCACATAACAACACGTTTAATTTTGTATACCAAGTAAGACCAAAGACACACCAGCAACTGAGTCAGCTCTTGAGCCGTTTCTTTAAAGTGTGTATGTTTATGGGGCAATTCTAAATGCTGAATATGAGTAAGTAAGTTGTTGGTTGTGGCAAGTCTGGCTCCCTTCAGGCAATGGCCATGTTTGATAAGCACACCACGAATTTAACCTTTATGCGCCGCCCAAACCGTCAACGGATTCTCAAGATAGCCCACATTAAGCTCAAAGAAAGTGGGCAACTCTAAGACAACATCTGCCTTAATCGCTAGATCCTAGATCAAAGATTCATTGAGGCTCCATGTGGGAGGGTGTACAGGTGCAAGCGAGACTTGAATCATCAGAGTGATAGGGACGTGGTCTGAGAGAGTAATTTGACCAATATCTACACCAGATACAGAAGGAAACACCGCATGTTTGGCCAAAAAGAATGTAATGAAGCATGGAATAGTAAGTAAAATCACGTTCTCTCGGATGGAGCACACTCAACACATCAAGTAATTGTAATTTATCTAAGGTCTTACAGATAGGGTTGCATGTTCCTAGGGACAAATGAGGGACAAATGAAGAGTCACTCACGGGTTCCCGAATCAGGTTGAAATCGTTATCCAAGATCAATGAACCCTCTACAAAATCCTCCAATCTGTCCAGGAGAGATTCTAAAAAAGAGATCTGATTACCATTGGAAGGTAAACATTCGCAAAGGTAAAAACCTGAGACTGAATCGTGCCTTTCAAAAACAAATATCTGTACTCCGTATCTGAGAATTGGTCCAGCATTTGCCAGGGTAGGGATTTAGACAAAAGTTTGCTGACTGCCTTTGATTTGGTCGAGGGAGCAGGATTATGGTACACCGTAGGGAAACTGTGATTGTAGAGCTTGGGGACAGGATCCACTTTGAAATGTGTTTTCTGAAGAAAGGGCACTTGGGCTCTATGTCTCCACAGTTCTGCCAGAATCATCCAGGAGCACTTTTAAGGGACAATAAGGCCTCATATTTCTGAAGGCCATAATGAGAACAAATGTAAAAGCACCAACCTAGGCCTCTGATTCCAGATGAGGGGAGAGGAGAGAAGAGAAAAGAAAGAGAAAAAGAGAGAGCAAAAAGTAGGGAAAAAAAGAAAATAAGCAGAGAGAACAGGAAAAAGACAGAGTGAGAAAAAAGAAAAAAGAACAAGTATCAATGGAACACAACAGGGAGGGGGGAACCAAGTTTCTAAACTAAATCCCTTCAACCTAACAGTGAAGCGGAAATCTAAATGGGGGTGTAGATAGGCACTTCCGAGTTCAGCACCCAGGCTAACATTGAACATATGTACAACAAAAAATGAAATGACAGTTGCAACAAACTCGAACTATGTAGAGCAGATACTAGCTGACAGCTTTCAGGAGACAGAAAGAAAACTGTCTCCGCCTGAAGCCCCCACATGGAACCTCCATCGCAATGGAGGACCAATAAAAAACACAATAAGGGGAGCTCTGGCAATCCAACCAGCTGTGAGAAAATGCAATAAAGGATCTGGGTTTCAACCATCCAGGAGAGGCTCCTTAGGGACCTCCACAACATACTATGAGGCCATCTGTAGTGAGTTAAAAGCGAAGGAACTAAAAGCCACAGTCCGACTGTAAATAATAAGACAGTGGCAAGCCCACGCATCACAAGCCTAAAAGTCCCAACCAGAGATCCCCCAATAGGGATATTACCGTGGGGCACAACAGGGGGGATTCACAAAGGTCAATATATATATATATATAACAGAGATCCCAAGGCCACCAGTCACAAAATAACAAAAGAACCAATACGTAAAAATGAAACATGTAAAAAGGAGCAAAGCAATGCGATATAAGCTAAACCCACAGGACTGAAGTGCAAAACAAAAAAAAGCTTAACCCCTGTGGGTAGTAGCCAACATATCCTGAGGATCAATATAAACACATATAGATCCAAAAAGAGCGACTGTTTCAGGATTCAGGGTCCTGGGGAGCAGAGGCAGATGATGGAGGTCGTCGACTGGATCTCCTGTTGCGTCTTGGTTGTGGTTCCTGAGAGGTAGGAGAAAGTGCAGCAGATGAAGAATAGGCAAGCCAATTCCAGACAGGCACTGGAGGTATGTCCACGAATTCAAAAAGAGCCAAAAGTTCACTGTGATAGCATAGGAAGAAAGAAGATTTACCCTTACGTACAATGAGGTGAAATGGGTGACCCCATCTGTACAAGACTCCATAAGCCCGCAGCGCATCCAACAAGGGTCACAACATGCACCGCATCAGCAAGGTTTTACGGATAGAGATGAATGGAAACACCATCAAATTCAAACATGCCCTTCCTCATTTGAGGTGAAGGAGTGAAGGTGGCACAGCACATCTCTCGACTGCACCGCATCTAAATTCCGACAGCCGAGGGTTCTGTGCACTTAGTCAATCAATATTTCCCAATGGTCTGGTCAATCCAACAAGATGTTGCATATGCCCAGAACTGTAAAGCGTAGGTCAGAAGGGGTAGTAGCTTCAGGGATGCCTTTAATGCAGATATTCTGCCTGCGGCTGCGATTTTCCAAGTCATCCACTAGAAGTTGTATGTGAGTAATACAAGAGGCCATGTCACCATAGGAATGATAAAAAGTATTAATTGTACCACGAAGGGAAGCCTGATCCCATTCCACAGCAGATACCCTAGCCTCCACCTCTGACTCTTGAGTGCCAACATGTGCAATGTCCAGCTGCAGGGCAGACTCCATTCCAGAGGCCTCAAAAGCAGCCTGAGGGGGTAGGGACTGCATAAGATGCCATAGGGCCTTTTCCCCAGGTGTAGCAGCAGCCATAGGATCAGACAGGAGACTGGTAGACCGCGGCACACTCCTCTCCCCCTTTGCTTTTTTACGGATTTTCGTTCGTAAATATCGGTTGACGCATCCGAAAGTAACAACAATTTCCGATTTGGAAAAATCAGACTACCAAAATGAATTGACTTTTCGACCCCAATCCCAAAAAATTAAATAACGAAAAATCCGAAATGAACATGCCTAGTGTGGTTCAGGTCATTATAATGCTGAACGATACATTTCTGCTTAACTTTATCTTTTGAACTCATGGCCTCACATCCTATTCAAGCTCACTTTGATATGATGCAAAATGAATTACTGGTAGAATGACTGCAACCTGCCCAGGTCCTAAGACAGCAAGACTTCTCCAAATGAAAACATTTCCACCACCATGCTTCATAGTTGGCATGGGGTTCTTCTCCTCAAATGCTGTCTTCATTATGCATACTAACTTGTCTGCTGTTACTGTAGTCTCTATCCTGGATTCACTCCATAGAGCATTGTTCCAAAAGGTCTGGTCTTTACCTATATGTTAAATAGCAAAGGTTTTTTTCTGGCCCACCTCCTACGGAGGTTAAATCAGTGCCATGTCTTTATGATTTTAATTGCATGCATTTTGGCACCAACTTTTGCAAGACTTAGCTGACCCTGTGATTAATTCCCATCCTCTGGAACTCTTTACCCCAACCTGTCCGTCTATCTCTGACTGCCTTTAGGCGATCCCTAAAGACTCATCTCTTCAGGGAAGCCAATCCCACCTCAACCTAACCACTGAATCATCATCTACCCAAACAATTCATCCCCACACAGCTACCTCCTCATGTATCACTTGCCACTCCCTTTTAGATTGCAAGCTCTCAGGGGCAGGGCCCTCCTTACCATCGTATCTTGAATTGTATTGTAATTGTCATATCTTCCTTATATTGCAAAGCGCTGCGCAAAGTAATAATTGGTGACCATTTAGTAATGCTAGTAATGAGCTAATACTAATATTTGCTATGTGTGTTATCTCATTGTTCTCACTTTCAATGCTGATTGCAATCCAGTACAAAACAAAAACAATTTGCACACACCTTTATGAAAACGCACCTCTGCCATTGCACAAAGTGATTCCCCAGCAAATGGTATTCTGCTGTATCTTTACCAACTTGCTAAGTTTTTGTTATTTATCCTATGACAAGGTTACACAACCTTTGATGAACCCAACACATTTTATTTTCAGATATCACCTTGTAACATAAGTTAGAATTTCTGTTTTGAAGGCTTTTGATAAAATCTCCTGTGCATTGCAACTGAAGCAGTGACTTGGGGATTGTCAATCATAGAACTGTAATTCTGTAATTCCATTGTACATTTATATATGCACTTTTATCAGATGTAATAAGAAATCTAACAATGAACTAAGCATTGACATTCGCATAGAAATGCAAAATAGAATTAAAAGGCTGAGAGAATACTAACTTCATTGTATTTCAGTGGGTGACATTTTGGCCTTCTAAAGGACACTGAAATGCTTTGCAACATGCCAGTGTTTAGATTGGTGATGAATTTTTGAAAGAGATCATTGAAAAGCTTTGTTGTACAAACAGCCTTAATAAAAACAAGTTCTTTCAATGGCTTTAGAAAGCACCACTTGCATTGCCAGGATCACAATTAATAATAATGCATAATAAATGAATGCTAACCTCTGTTACAAGATTATCATGGCTCAACATTATGAGAACCCAGGCCTCATCATATTGATCCTGCTCTATGGGGTTCTTTCTTCAGCATGTTTATGTAACTGGCACCAGAGGTGCATTCTGAAGCTACAATGTAATAAATGTTCAAACGTATGTTGACACCTTTCTAAATTATTGAGTTCAGGTGTTTCCAGTAAGTGGTACTATTAATTCTACAGCATATAATTAGATATTTTGGACAATTGTGCACTTGTTGAGACATTGAGACTATGTAAAAATTGTGACAGTAGTTTGGAGAAGGACCTTTTCTGGAGGAAATGGAGTGGCCTGCCCAGGGCCCTGATCTCTTTGGGATGAATTAAAATGATAACTGCATGCCAAGTCTTTTTGTCTAACATGAGTGTTTGGCCTCACAAATGCTTTTTTGGCTGAATAGGCACAAATTCACACAGACGCACACCAAAATCTTGTGGACAACATTCCCAGAAAAGCATAGGCCACCAACAACAACCATATTAATGGTTTTGACAAGCTCATATAGGTGTGATCGACAGGTGTCCACAAATGTTTGGCCATATACTGTAGTAAATATAGATGGAGCTGGCTAGAGAATCTGCATCTGAAAAATTGTTTAATTGCTAGAATCTTGTAAGTAGGACTGATCAAAATGTAAATGTTATTTTCAGCCACAAAGGGTTATATTTTTTTTTATGATGGGGTACTGTTACAAGCAGAGGAATATCTCAAATTAAATCTGAAAAAATGATTTCCTAAAAAAGCAATATAATTTTAAATACCTTTGAAATCTATGTTATAAAATAACCGAAATATAAAATGACATACAAAACCAGCAAGGTAAAACCTTCTGAATTACAGTGTTCCAGCTTAAGTTCTGCACAAGTAGATACACAGCACAATATAAAAGAAAAGACGTCAGCTTTGGTAAAGCAGGGGAAAGGATTTTACTAGTCATATCAAAATGATTGGAGTCACAGACGAAGAGTGAAATAAATGAAGATCTCCATGGATGAAAAGCGATATGACCATCTGAGAAGTAATTCCTTTGCAGAAATCAATAGAAAGCTGGGATTAAATCTGGCAGGATCGGTAGGAAAATGCACAGGCTGCTAAGATGGCAATATATGTTTTCATTGTAAAGCAGTTTTCCTGTGCTTAGTCATGAACAGAATTCCATGCTTATTGTGCGTGCCATAATCCAATATTGGGTGGGAGCCTAACAGGTCTGAATTGTTGTATACTGTACATGTGCTTCAACTCATCATTTGTTTCACTTATTATATTTATTACTGTCAAAGACTGGAAATCAATGACTTGCAAATGTTTTGTATTAATTCCTGCTGTAGTGTCAATGTTTGCTTAAATGCAATGCTGTGTAGCAGCAGTAAATTGATTAAGGAGCAGATTTATACTAATTGTAAACAGATCACAGAGAATTTTTATTGTCTATTCCTTTTTGTTTCTATATTATGTTGAAATCATGATTTGGCAGGTAGTGCTTTTTAATAACATTGCTAAATATGTATGATTAAAGCATGCATATAACCAGGGAGGGCCTTGGGCCTTTAGGCACCCTGAGCGAGAAAGCTTTACAGCGCTCCTCAGTGGCCACACCCCCCGTTACCACACCCATTTTCCCCAATATCCGCACCATATAAAGTCTCCCATTTTGTCAAGCTGCAAAGAAACATATTAAAAAGTATGATAAAAATAAAACTTTTATTCAAAGCTATTAAACTTGTAGGCACAATATAAGTAGTCTTATCAAATAAAACAACAGAAGGTAAACAATAAATGTCAAACTAAAATAGAGTCTATAAAAATAAAGTGTCAGGATGTCATGCCGATCCCTTTTTTCAAGTAAGTATATCTATAAAAGTAAAAATAGAAATTAGAACACAAAACCCGACTACGTGTAAAATTAATGAATTACTATATGTCCGAATATACAAAAAATATATTCAGACACATAATAATAATTTGTTTGAGAATGTGCGGCGGCCATATTGGCCACCGGTGTGTTCTGTGAATGCGTGCCACCATCTTGGAGGCAGAGAGCATGACATTACATAACGCCATGCATGTGTGGCATCAGGTGACGTCACACGCCGGTATTGGCCCCATCATCTTGGTGTATACCTAGATATACAACAAGATGGCGGCGCCCAACACATGCAGTGTTATATGATGTCATGAGCCCTTCAGAACACGCCAATTGCTGAATCCAAAATAGCATAAAAATGTGTTTTGTTTGATGAAACAAATGAAAACTTTTTTTAGTTTTCGTTCATTTCATCTGAAATTAATTTTTAGTCTTCGCACTTGTCTAATAATATGTGTGTGTGTAGAGGGAGGGGGGACAGTTTTCACTTTTTAAAAATAAAAAATTATGAAAAAAAATAAAAAATGTAAAAAATTATTTTTTTATTATTTATTTATTTTGTACTGTTGGGGGGATTTGGGAAATATTAGGGGTACAAACCCCTGACATTTCCCTTTTAAAATAGAAAAGAAATTGAGGACACCAAATCCTCAATTTCTTTTTCAGCATCCTCAGCACTCAATGAATGGGAAGCACTCAGTACAGAGGCTCCTCCCATTCATTCAGACACTGATAGTAAAACATTTACTATCAGCAGGTTCTGAATGGGGAGGAGCCTCTGTACTGAGTAATTCTCCCCATTGAGGAAATATTGAATGAACAGGCTGTGATGCAAATCACAGCCTGTTCATTCATAACTGGGGACACATAGTACTATGTGTCCCCAGTGATTTACAACAAGGGAGTGATCAGACGATCGCTCCAGTATTTGTCCTTCTCAGACAGAGGACCGGTAAATATCTTTAATATTGTAACAACTCTGCAATGCAAGCCTAGGATCTCAACTGCGGAGTGTGTACCTCACGGTCTGTTCAGTAAGGGGTCTCGGCTTTTACTCTCTCATGAAATTAGAGCAGTGTGTGAGACATGTCACATCATTCAGAACCGTGGTATCTAAAGTTGTAGTTACTGGGGGTGAGAGGGTTAACTTTGAGGTAGACACCCGGTGGTGAAGTATGGTACTGAGCACTAGTGCTTAATCCACTATCTCCCCTTAGGTTAATTAAATCAATTCACAGATTATTTATGTAGACAAGTACTAGTGCAAATTGTATACAAGGTTTTGTAGCAGGCAGGGCTCCCTCCTGCTCCCCCCCTCTGGGGGTGGACGAGGGAGGGCTGTCATGTAGGATGGCCAGCAGTGAGGGGGAGAGAAGCCGCCCCCATGACGAGCTGTGTCGGCCGCACGGCACCCTTGTTGCCATGGCAGCCTGTGCGGCCGCACAGCTCGCCCACCCCTAAGGAGGCCCTTCATATAACCTCTACACAGCAACACACCAAAGCAGATTGGTGACTTTCAGCTGCTGACCCATCAATAGCACACTTTTCATTCTTTCATTTCTGCTAGCTTTTTTAAAACATGTATTTTATGTTGATAGGGCCTTTTTTTTAAAGTTTGGGGCGCTCAAAGCACATCATTTATATGTTGCTGCCCATCTGTTCTTGGAGCTGCCTTTTGTTCCCTGTATGCCACAGCATTGTAAAAAAAATCTAAGTGCAAAAACAGTGTGTACCTAAACCACCTCACATTATATAACTCACACCACCACCCCCTATTATTATAGATGAAGTAAAGGTTAGGCAAATACAAGTTAAGGTGGCCATACACTTTACAACCATCACAAGACCTTAGTCTTGTGATGGTTGTAAAGTAATTTAAAAAAGTACGATCTGCCCATCTTAGACAGGCAGATCGTACTTGCGATCATCGCAAGCCCGCCCCGCTGAGGGGCGGGCTTCCAATGACCGCAATGCTGAACGGGCAGTGTGCGCGTGCCCGTTCAGGATTTGTCTCCCGAGCATCGTAACATTTTTGGCTGGTTTTCGAACATGCCCCTTAGACAAAAGACGTGCGACCATACAGTAAAAACCGTTGTACGCCTGCCATACACATTGCGATTATTGTACGATTGTGGGATTTCCCGGGATTATCGTCCGATAATCGCACAGTGTATAGGCACCTTTAGACCTATTATTCCCAATTAAAACTCTTGTGATGCTGACAAATTTTGCACTTCTGCTAAATTTGGGTCACAGGAATACATTAGTAAATGTACTACTTTGACCCAAAAGAGAACTAAGAGAACTAGTAAAGCTTCTACCTGCACTCGTCGTCTATAGTATTTTTGGACCCAGCCTTACTATTTAAAACTGCAGTCTACTGTAATTTTACTATCTGCACTCTTAATTCTTTTTCTGTAAACTCTGTGGGGGGAATTTATCAAAACTGGAGCAGACGAAATCTGGAGCAGCTGTGCATGGCAACCAATCAGCGTCTCTCCTCAGTTTGTTCAGTTAAGATTTGGGAATGAAAGAGAGAGGTTGGTTGGTTGCCATGCACAGCTGCTCCAGATTATGTCTGCTCCAGTTTTGATAAATCCCCTTCTGTGTATTTCTGTAATACATTATTGCCAATTCTCCCTCATTAAAAATGTCCTGTTGGTGGCCAATTTTATACTGCTTTATCATTTGCAGGCTACAATTTCTTAATGAGAATTGGATAAAAACTGACCAGCAGCAGGACAATTTTGCATCAGTGAGAAGAGGGACAGCCATAGTGAACTACTGGCAAATTTCTATCTGCCGGTCAAAGCGAGACTATTACCGATTGATGAAAAAGCAATGTGTCATTTAAAAAGCTACCTGGAAAAAAAGCCTTTTTTAAAACTGAAACAAATTAGATTGGACACGCTAATGTAGCTCTGATCTGGGTGTTCTGGCAAACCATAGACTGAATAATAGCATGCAATGTCAAGCCGCAGTTTCTAAAGCAAGCAAAATACTTTCTTGTATTAGAAGGGGTCTAGACTCCAGAGATAGACATAATCCTGCTCCCGTACAAAGCATTAGTAAGACTTCATCTGGAATATGCAGTTCAGTTTTGGGCACCAGTTCACAAAAAAGGATGTTGTGGAACTGGGGAAAGTGCAGCGAAGGGCAACTAAACTCATAAGAGGCATGGGAGAACTCCGCTATGAGGAAAGATTAAGTGACCTGAATTTGTTTTCTCTGGAGAAGAGGTGATTAAGGGGGGACATGATCACCATGTATAAATACATAAATGGTCCATATAGTGAGCTTGGTGCCAAATGATTCACTTTTAGGTTACTGCAAAGGACAAGGGGCACTCTTTGCGTCTGGAGGAAAAGAGGTTTAACCTTTACATACGGAAAGGATTCTTCACAGTTAGAGCTGTGAAAATGTGGAACAGACTCCCCGGGAAGCCAGTTCTAGCTAGCTCAGTTAACCATTTTAAAAAAAAATCTGGATGTATTCCTAAAGGCAGAGAATATTACTGGATATTTAATTCTTATATGTATATTAAGCACCAGAGATTGTTGATCCAGGGAGTATCCGATTGCTTCATGGGATCAGGAAGGAATGTTTTTCCCGTGTTGGAGCAAGTTGAACCATGCTTTGTGGGAGGGTTTTCTGCCTCCCTCTGGATCAACGGTGTGTAATTGTGGGCATAGCGTTCTGTTTAGGCTTTTCTTCTTTTCTTTTTTTTAATATATCTATAGTATGAATTTGATGGACATGTGTCTTTTTTCAACCTAACTATGTATGTAGCTAAGCTAACTGCAACAAAATAAATCAATTTCACAGCCAAGTATGCTAAGCCAGTATATGTTACCATTGAGACTGTCTGTAAAAATGTACTGTTCCATAACTCCATGTTTGGTTTTAAGGCATCTCCCAAGCATGTTTTTTAAACATTTTGCATTGGTTTGCTCCATGACAGTGTCCAGCTTCCCATGTTTTTTATTTTATTTTATAGTTTCCAGAGCAAGCGCTTTACACTTATAAAATAAGTACCTTTTTTTAAAAATCTGTAATGTGCAGGCCACAAGACTGTGTGTGTTCTTTTCTGCTCAGCAGAGGGGCTGGGCTTAGCCACAGACCATTGCATCTTCTGGTGGCATTATTTCAGCATTTTCACCACCCCCTTTCCTCGGGCTATGCAGATCGGAGTGGAGCTATCCATCAGGAATTAGATATGTTCAGCAGGCATTGCATTTGTGACATGGGCAGCTGGGAGGATTATGCCCACACTGTAAGCTGTCAGTAGACACAGTATATTTCCACTTTCATCGCCAAATTAGGATAACACTTATTTTATGTTTGTTACATGTTCTCATTGACATAGCATAAGCTTAAAAAAAAATGCTTCTTGCAGTTGAAATTATTCTAGCTTCTATATCTTTGAAATGTTAGGAGGGGCTATGAGGGGTGAGGGGTCTAAGGTTGGCTTGCCTATTGCATGTTAGTGATGCTTATCGGAATCCTCAAACACAATCCTCAAATGTCAGTCCCAAGTTTTTCTTTTAAGACAGACCAATGTGAAGGGGATAAGAAAAAACTAGAATCAGCCATCTTGCCTGATTTAACAATATAAACAATATATGCACATGCATTGACGCTCAACATGGCAAGCATTAATGTGTGTTGCGTCAAGGCAGCTCATTTATTATAAATGGGCTGCCAACACCACAACAAATAAAATAGTGCATGACCATTTTTTTAAGAAAAGAAATGCAGTGCTGCGCAATGCATTACATATGTGCTCTACTTTGCAACATATAGTGCTGGTGTGTTGCCATGCTTTGTGGCAGTGAGTGTTACCAAATATGTTTTAGCGCACATTGCCCCAATGCAAAAATGTTAATGGGCCCTCAATAAGGAAGATTTAGCAAAGATAAAGTGCAGTGAAGTGGAGGTGAACCTTAGTAGAAAACCTGTGCTCACTTTTAACAACCAGTCAGAGTAGGAGAATTGTATTTTGTATAACTGTCCTGCAGTTAAAAAGAACCAGGTTTATATTTTTTTGCTGCACTTTGCTTCACCTTTAGTAAATGAGACCCAATTTGACTATGTTATTGATTGCTATTTGTGTGCCAGAGAGTTATCTCGATTTGTGTTCCAAACAGATTTCATTGTAAAATAAACTGCCAACACAGAGGATAACTTGCTTAAAACAAAAAGTATATTGTTTTGTTAGATGATCGCACTTCCATGTGCTTTAAAGCCAAATCAATTTGCCAGGTAAAAAGGAAAATATGTTAATTTACCGACTGGCTTAAGGAGAGATTGAATATTTCTGTGAACACGGGTGCTAGCTGGTCAGCACAGAAATATTCAATCTCTCCTTAAGCCAGTCGGTAATTAGCTAGTGAACCTTGGTTTAGAGATTCACAGTTAAATGCTCATTCATCACTATACCTTCCCTCAAGCAAGGATAAAGAGTCCTGTGACCATTTCAACCTTTTTATTTTTAATGAAACAGTGCACAGATAAAGAATGCATTTAACCCTTTCCAGTAAGCCACTGAGCCTTTGGCAGGAGCTATTTGCATTGGTTGTTTTATTTTTATAATTAAACATACCACAAAATGTAAGCTGAGTTTATATGTTGACAACATTTTGTTATACACTAATCAGTCTGTAACTCGTTTACCTTACTTATATTCCCATTTGGATGTTTTTCCTGCCTTTCTGGTTGGAAAGTTAATTATTACATATCAAATGCTTTACCCAACAATATCACAAATGGCAAGGTACACATAAAACTGGACTGGAGCTAACTCTTAGTTTAAAATGTGCCAGTCCAAGATGCCCACCTGGGGTATAAATCTCACAAAGATTTTACAACTCTGTTTAACTCTGTAATTTAAATCATTTGCTGAAGGTTGAAGAAGTACCACAGCTCCTTGATGGGGCAAGTTATGGTCCATAAAGATTATGGCATGTAACATTTTTATGCAGGCCCACTCAAATAAATGGTAAATGCATGCATGATTTATCATGCATTTGTCTGCATTTTTAGCACTTCTACAATGCTAAAAGGCTATATTCATGAAACTTTATCCCGTACTTTGCATAACATATGAACAAAATCCTCACTAAACCTAGCATCTAGTATCTAGAACATGGGTCAAAAACACAAAGTGCTCTTGTTTATTCTTTATGCTTCCCACTTCCTTAAATAGTTGCCCAAGAGGCAGCATACCATATAAGGCTTCTATATTTATTTTACATATTTTTAGCTGCCATGTGGCTTAGAAAACACATTACACTATTTCTACATTCCAGAAAATACATGTTATGAACCATACAGAAATGTTCTCCTTCTGGAAGGATCATTGTAACATTTCTAATTTTAAAGGATTTTGGTTAATGAAATCCTGTTTATTCAGAGATATTCTAATATGCTAGACCTATTTTTACTTGCTTGCTCCAAAATGTTTATTTCCCTATTATGTGATTGCATGACAATGAACAATAAGTTTGTTTTAAAATTAGGATTATTTATTGCTCTCATAAAACATCAACTATACAAAGTATATATGTATTGTGAGGACATTTCACTGTGCCTGCAGCCTAGGGCATGTGTTGAGAGGCTTTTGTTCATGTCAGAACTGCTTTTTCTCATGCCAATGAGTCAATGGGAATGCAAAAGCATCCTGAAGCGGTTTGATGCCACTTAGATGGTCAAATGCAGGCCAGTAGGGAGTCAACTGCAGGTCATATGCACCTGTCAATGAAGTGCTGCTCAGAGACAAATCTCGTACTGGTTTCAAATGCAAGTGGAATGCACCTGAAAGCTAGCTGAATCTGCTCATCAAAACAAGCCTAATGTCCTACACAGGTTCTTATAATCAAGCTATATTGTAAATAGAGCAATTCAGAACAGGTATCAAAGGGCCTCATAAGTAAAGTTTAAGTAAAGGTGACCATACACTTTACAACCCTCGCAAGACTTTTGTAAAGTAATTTAAAAAACGTACAATCTGTCCATCTTGGATAGGCAGATCGTACTTGCGATCATCGCAAGCTCGCCCCCCTGAGGGGCGGGCTTATGATGACTGCGAACGGGCAGCGTGTGCGTGTGCACACCGACCCGTTCGGCAGTTGTCGAACAAGCAGGCCACTAACTCACCGAGAATCGTACGATTCCCTGCGGGTTTTCCAGCCTGCTTGTTCGACGGAAGACATGCGACCGTACAGTAGAAACTGTCGCACGCCTTCCATACACTTTGCGGTTATCGTACGATCGCGGGATTTCCTGTGATTCTCGTACGATAATCGTGCAGTGTATGGGCACCTTAAGCCAGAGCACTGGTCTCACTGTTCTTGTTTTATCATCACCTCCCCCCTTATTTCCAGCTTAATCAATAGACAGGAAAATATTTAACGTGACATGAATTCTGTTTCATTATATTTTTGTCTTCACGGGTAATAGTCATAGTGCATTTGTTTATCACATCTTCTATTAAGCTATAGGCCTCTATTTAGCATGAAAATACATGTGTGCTTATTCCTAGTTTCACGCTGGGTGTCTTCAGGTGCAATACATTCTTGTATTCATTCATGCCCCCAAATGAAAAGAAGTAGGGAGCAGAGAACTGTGTAATAAAATGATATTTGTGGAATAGCTATCCTTGAATAAGATTGCCATGTTCGACCTGCAAACATATGATCACATTAGAGGACCACATTCAAACAGCTCGCAGAAATTTTAGTTTCTTTTTTTAACTTCTTTTAGGCAACTAAGAACATCACGACAAAGTCTTTGAAGTTAAATCAAGAAAAAAAATCAAAACCTCTTATCCTAATGCCTATATTAGGAACAAAAAGTTGTTAGAGACAAGACAGTAAGTGCATTTAAAGCACAAACAAGTGCCTCCTTACATGTTTATTGATTGCCTTCTGCATGATAAATGTACAGAATTATCATTTACTCTGGCACCATAAAAAAATGTAAATGATAATATTCAGTTTAGTGACTGTTTGCTTTATCCAATGAATTATGCAACTAAAGTAATTGCATTTAAAGCACCAGCAAAGGATTGCACACCTGGTCTTATCAGAATCATGCATTCAATGCTCATAGTACCTGTCATCTTCAACATTGAAAGAACAGTATATCAGTCCATGTAGCCACAGTGCTGTCAATGGGCTGTAATTATCCCAGTACCTCACCCTTTTATTTAGACATCATGCTGACTTAAACACACCTAAAGAATAATCACTTTTTAAGCTCCACCCCTTGTGTCATAATTATATGATTAAAAGCTACTGCTTGAATATGCTTTTGTAGGCATCACAAAAATGGTGTGTAGAGGTAATGAGAGATGGTTTAATGTCTCCTGAGTAAAGATCTTTTGGCTGCTCAAAATCCTCCATGCCTTTTTTCTTAGTTCTTTTGTTGAATTTAGTCGCAATTGTTCACAAAATGTTAACAAAATAAGAAAACCATTATCACAATACGCACATTTTGAGATTTAGATTGAGAATTGGATCACTATTAAGAGTCACAGATGTGCTGATACAGTGTTCTGTGAAATTCATACGGACTTGTATGAATTTATGCACTTAGTGTCTATATTTTCGGACTTTCTGGATATATTGGATACTGGCTACTGAATGCACACTTAAGCTTGTTTAACTTTATAGAGTGATTATATGCATTAACTTTTTATAGTGCGACACAAGTAACTATATTTTGACGTTTGGTATTGCCAATTCAAACTATGCTGCTTCGACATTAGCCCACAAGTGTCATTATGATTTTTACGCTCCTGCCTCATTTTTATTCTCTTGCTCACAGGCAAAGACAGCTGATAAGGCCTGTGACCGCACTGTCAACCTCATTATAATGCAAATGTGCAATCTGCATACTACTTAATTTTTTTGAGAAATGAAAGAGGGACACATTTTAGCACAAAGTATGTAGGCAAAAGACACACCTCAGACACCCCCCAGTTTCGCCCCCCATGAACAGAGGGATTTAGTTCTAAAAGAGAGACTGTCCTTCCAATTGAGGGACAGCTGGGAGGTATCAATCTGCATCTACTTGTTAAATGGATAGGTTTATATATGTCAGCATAGCCAGCATCTTTGTTAAGTGCACAAATCAAATTCTGTGTCATCTATGCATATTACAAGCACATACTATGGGAGTACCTGCACTGTATACACAAAGTTTTAAAGCCCAGTCAGTTAGTTTATCACTTGTTTGTGGAAATCACAACTTATACCAGCCACCATCCAGTATGTGATGGGAAGGGACAAATATGTGAAAGAGGGGACAAAGGGCATGCGTTTATTATAGGGTCTGGGAACTGATGGCTTTGTACCTAAACAACAACAGGGTTCCACATTACCCAGTGCTGTATAATTGGGGAAGCTATAAGAGTGCTTGCTGCTGTAAGGGTCATGTCATGTTGCATATTGTAACTTTTGTAGGTTTTCTAAGACAAAGAAAAAAATGAGAATAGATTGGTCCCCCCACTTAAAATATTACGTGGGAAGTTCTCAACTCCCATAGCTCTCTAAAAAAACAGTGGGGCCCCTATATACTGTTTTGCAGTTCTTGGAGGACTGAAACCAAACCAACCAAACAATATTATGTTTTCCCAAAGGGAATAAGGTATTTTAAGATTATGTGCCATACTGCCATAGAGTATCTTTCTTTTTTATAGGGAGTGTTGCTGAAGAAATCTTTAGTTCCTTACTTGGGACCTGCAGCATAAGGTAGCCATTCTGTGTTAGAACATGGAGAAATCCCAGACAGAGCATTTTTAGTTTTTCTGAAAATCCTCTGTAAGAGCCCATGAACATGTTTGTATTGCATTAACCCACACATTTTTACGCATTGAGGCAGATGCTGTCAAGGCAGCCTATTCCTTCCAGGCAGGTGCATGGAAAAATTCTTGACAACAAAGCACACTTATGATTTTAGCCATGATTTTAAAATTACATTGTTCTTCTCTGCAACTCTGGCAGTTGTAGACAGCAGTGTCTTAAAGGGTCTGATGTATAACATAAAGATAGGATGACTGACAATTTCACCTAGTCAAAATGGGGGGCAATGAGGGGCAACATAATTCAACAGGATCCCAATATTCAATAATTAAAGGAAGTACCAAATGCTGCTGGAACAAATCCAAGGTGTGCTGCTCCAATTAGCCGATCAAGGCTGAACTCCAGTGTAACATGCAACAAAAAGAAGAGAAAGGAGCGCCCAACCACCTAGTGCATAATCGTAGGAGAAACAATGTATATACAATAACAATGTTGCACTTGCAAACCCACAAGCGAAAGCTGGCAGGGTAAATACTGGTTTGGAGACTCCTAAGGCCTGGTTCACACCTGGGCATTTTACAGCGCGTTCCTACGCTCTGTAAAACGCTCAACATGTGAAAAACAATGATTGCCTATGTGCATGGTTCCCGCCTGGGCGTTTTACAGCACGTAGGAACTCGCGGCATAATGCCCTACACCCAAAGAAGTACAGGAGATTCTTTGGGGCGTATTTGCCGCGCATATCCATTGGGATACAGCCAGGTGGCCCTCGGAAACGCGCGCTTGTCGCACGTTTTTTTACCAGCGCGACAAACGTGCATATTTGATACGCCTAGGTGTGAACCCAGGCTTAACTCAGATATTATCAATGGACTGGGAAGACTTCATAACATTTACATCTCTGAAGGGAGATAAAGGAAAGCACATACCAGCATGTGTGCGTACCATAAAACCTTTAATGAATATAAAAAATATTAACATGCACTCACAGCCAGAACCGTAAAGCAAGAGCTTCTCAGAGTGAGGAGTCCTTTGTGGCACTGGTATAGACCGCTGTCAATGGATACTGTTGCTGGACAAAGGTTAACAGTCCAAGTCACGCTCCTTTTGATGTATCCCAGGGAAGCAGAAGTGCTGCTGAAAGATGAAGATGAGCACTTGCGGGTTTGTAAGTGCAACATTATTATTTGTATATACAGTACATTGTTTCTCCCACAATAATGCACTGGTGTGGTTGTGCACTCTTTTCTCTTCTTGTTGCCAATGTATAAGAGATAACAGACATCACTATCCACTCTACAATTTAGGTAATTGGGGTAGTGGGATGGGGGAGGTGGGGTGGCGATGTCACCATGTTTCATGTTACACCCTGAATATACTGTAGGTGTGACATAAAACATGATGTAACAAGTAAACATAGACTTTAATAAATATGCAAAACTCTTTTTTTTTATAGCTGTGGTATGGCCATACTGCTGCTTTTTAAATTAACCCCTAAGACTTTCATTATAATAGGTGATATACATGCAAAGTAGTTTGTATGTATAAAGGAATGACAAGGGAATGCAATGTTTCTTATTACTGCACTTTTATATGGAACCTCTAACTTAGCACCAATTTTCCCCATATGCACTTGTAATCTATAACAAAGTATCTACAGAACAAAAGAAGGTACACATCTGAAATAAAGCTGGGGAGGGGGCTATATGATAGACCTATCATTCCTCATTCTGCCCATCTTTAGAAAATCCATAGACCTTTGATAAGAAACACAAACAAATCCCTTATGGTTTGATGGTGGCAATAAGCTTGATGAACAGACTGCTGCATTATAACCTGTTCAGAATTTTTTTTACCATTGGCTGAAATTTCTCTTGTTATCCACCATATCAACAATAAAAGCTAGCATGACGTTTCACCGGTTAAATGAGCTGGTCTTTTAACACTGAATCGGTAATGGTATTCCTGTTAATCAAGTTACTAGAAGTATTTTCATACACTGTGCTGATAATGGCTTTCAGTGGCTGGCCCTTCTATTAATTTACACTATAATTCCAACAATAAAATTGTTGTGTTGTATGGTTACCCTGGAACTACAATGAAGTGTTTAAATCATTCTATTACAGAACATGAAAAACACCGTCTATGCAAGAGTACAGATTATATGAATTTGCACTTCAAAGTAAAATGGTTTTATAATGAATATGTGCGAGAACTTCCTGCATACAAGGATACCGTCCCGGAATATTCTCTGTGAGTCTGATTTCTCTATTTTCTAAATGAAATTAATTCATCTGGAGACAAATAAAGGGATAAGAGGATATACATTATAGTTGTTCATTTCTAATAGGGATTTGTGGGTTAGAACTACAAAAACTGGTCCAATGCTGTCTGATTCAGCTGTCTCAATATCAGGAGTTTATTCTATCTTAATGCTGTTAAACAAGCTAATAGTGTTTGTTGAGGCCAGGATAGTTCACTGTGCTTCGTTTTACACTTGTTAGCTTGCATATGCTGTGACCTGTTTGATTTCACTGTTTAGTTGTAACTTTTCACCAGCATCCAATATCAACCAATTAGCTTCCTTAATTTTAGTATAGACAGACTAATTGGAAATTATTTTTAATTAGAGTTAATGCTGATCACTGTTTGTCTTATGAAATTAAGGCATTTCTTTTTTTAGGATAATGTATATATATTTGTATGCCTGTGAAATAAGTTGATAAAATGAAACAAGCTCTGTTATAATAATGTTCCCAGATTGTGAGCATGACAACCTCTTTTTCTCTACCTACTAAAGTGATTCTCTCTCCACTCTGTTTCCTATGTGTATGATACTTGAAAAGTTAATGTAAAGGGACAGTTGTAGTATCTCATTCAGAACATTCTTAATGTTTTAGATGGTTTGAGACTTTTGTTATTCAGTGGCTGGATGAAAATGAAGATGTGTCAATGGAATTTCTTCATGGTGCTCTCGGAAGGGATAAAAAAGATGGAGTAAGTTGAATGTCATTGCATGTCACATTACATTTTTTGGAAGTGGCACATAAATGTGTGTTCTATACAGACAGTATGTAAACCTAAAATCTATTTTTCATTTTCATCTTACTTGGCAGGAGCATTGTTAGTCTGCTGTGTGTGCTGTTGCAGTTGTCTGCTGGCCTACCTTTCAGGTCTGTCAGGAGATGAACTGTAGGGGCTCACATGGCAGGTTGACAATTATACTGCTAATTGCTAGGCATTGGTTTAGCACTGTCATCCTGAAACAGAAGGTGTTGTTACTGGGAGGAACTACAGGTATAAAAAAAAAAAAAAAACTTTACAACAGAATCACAAAAAAATGTGCTTAAGAAAACTGTATACAGTGAGGCATAATGCCAAACATACAAAATAGGTTTATGGTTTACATACACTTTAAATACTTTAAAGAGGAACTGAACTCTCAAACCTTTGTCCAAAAAGGCAGGAAAGGATGAAGAACTAGTCACCGGTATTGCCTGTAGTGTAATGTCTGCAGCTGATCTTTTCCTATTACTGACTTACAATGCCTTGTTCTGCATTGTATCTCTGTATGGAGGCAGTCATTTTGGTTGCAGGGTTTTGCTTCCTGATATTAGAGCCAAGGGAGACAAGTGAGCAGCACAGTAATGACATCACCAAATCTCACTCCAAATCTGGTCTAGCAGTCACAGGGCAGCAGTGCTTTAAATTGAAAGCTGTTAGCAAAGGAGTGTTTAGACATCTTCACATACTAGGTGCAATGGTATGTGCAATGCTATTATTCAGGAGGATTTCCAGAAAAGAGGTCGATTTGTCAGGATACTTTTTAGGTGCAAGTAACATTTTTAGATGTTCACTATAACATAGCAAATCTTCACTTTTTGAGTTTAGTTCCACTTTTATCCTTATTTCTTTCTGTAAGAATAGTTACATGTTTTTAGACAGATTCCAGTTAGAGTCTTGTTATAACATGTCCTGTTCCATAAATAGGTGATTGAATTTGAAAGCAGACAGGTTACCAATCTATAATTCAGTGTTTCTTAGCCATGTCTTGTCATCCATAGTTCCAGGCAACATCTGAACATGCCTTGTTTTCCTGCTCAGTGGTTGATGTCTTCACACAATTAAATCAGAGCTTTGAGATTATCAAGAAATTAGAGTGCCCAAATCCAGAAGCGCTATCTCATTTAATGAGGAGATTTGCAAAGGTAAATTTTAGTGAGATGGTTCATATGTGTATGTGCATTCATTATAGCAAGGGGGTAGAGCATTCAAAACCAGCACAGCTATACAGCTTTGTCTCTTATTTAATTAGACTTAAAATGTATGCATGTAACTGGATGTGTGTTTGTTTGTCTATAATTTATTTTGTATCAGAATGCCTGTGTTTATCTTGTGTCAGTCTGGAAAGAACATAAAAGTGCATGTATCCACAACAATAGGTAAACTAGCACTGAAATATGAATTTGAAAGTTAGACAAATGTTTACATCACCCATATATAACACTGCCACCACGTGATCCAGAATTGCAGCAGTAACACAAACATTTGCCTCGGAATTGTAAGATCTTTTGATAAGTTCTATGTTCTAAGTTTTTTTGATGTATTAATGAATACACAGCTGTATTACTTTGTGTCTTTTATATCTGCCTGCAGTTAAAGTGACACTAAACTTAGGAGTTAAATCTTAAAAATGCTTTCAAGTACCTTAACTATGAACAAAAATGTATCATATTTGTGTATCACTTAGCTGTTCACTCTACTTTTGTTCCAAATGGTCCCTGTGTGTGTTTTAAAGTAGCCTCCGCCCCAAGCTTGCTCCCATTATGGACTATAATTTCAATACAAATTAAGTAACTGAATGTGAGATTGTAATCCATCATGGGAGCAAGCTTGGAGTGGAATGAAGTTATCATTTTCTCAAGCTGGGCACCCCAATTATGTCTTTTTTTCTACATTATGGGCTATTCATTCAGAGAGGGTGACACCATCATTAGCTTCTTTGGTAGCTGTGGCAGCTAGGCAAATCTGTGAACACCAGTGGGGATATCTTACGACTGGAGCCCCCAAGATACTGTAAATCAGCATGTGGTTCCACTTCCTGGCAACTATTTTATTTAAGTCCATTTTTCACTTTTTTTCATATTTGTACCACTAACAATGATAACAAACATAATCCTTTTTGCCACTAAACATACAGTACATGTGAGTTTAGAAGGTGGTTTGCAAATAACAGTCCATTTTGTTGTTCTAAGGCAATTATGTGTCCTTTCATTTTAGACCATCAACAAAGTGCTTCTTCAATATGCTGCAATTATATCCAATGATTTCAGCTCATACTGCGGAAAGGAAAATGTGGTAAGTACTGAGCTGTTTTTATTTACAAAGCTAAAAAGCCATTTAATAATGGCCGATATTTAAATGTACAGAACCCCTGGTGACCCTATCCTTACTGCACTGCTTCTTTAGGCAAAGTGGGATAGAAAACACAGGCTACTATTATAACTAACACTTGTAACAGATAGACATGCTGATGTATATATGGCAGCATATATATAAGGTGCCCTCAACAAAAAATAAATAATTTGGGTGACATTTGGATAGGGGGCACCCATGGTTGCTACTAGTCTCTAGTTAGAAGCAGAGTGGAGAGCAGTCAATGGCTAGGTACTTTATGCTTTACTTTCAGTAGGTGTAAGCTTATACTCCAAAAAGGGAATGTATGCATCTCCCTACTTTTTTGCCATTGAATACAGATGTTTGACAGTTTTAAAAGCTCTCTCAGTTTGTTAGTTGGCTGGACATAGTAAGGTATGGAAGTGGTATTCCTAAATCCCCAACTCTGAAAACCTACATCCCTCAATATTGATGCTGGTCCACTTGCAAATGTCATCTTGCTTGCACTATAATTGGTGCCAGACCAATGGTTACTTCATCAGAATTGGACATGGCTATTGGTATGAGTGCCTAGTGCTCAAAAGTGGAGGACCGAACCAGGATAATGTTATTTTTTTATTGTACCTGGAGCTGAGGTTTAAAATAATAATTTTAGTGGACTTTCAGATTACATTGAAGCATACTGAGAGCCATTGTCTATATACAAATTCCTCCGAAAGTATATGTCTACAAAACTGCTTTAAATTTACAGTAAATGTTAATTAAAGTGACATTAAACCCTCAGATTTTTTAACATAAACCAATACTGTAATGTGTGCCTTACTGTAATCCATGGTGGTTTCCCTTCTCTTTGCTGCTCTTCCTTTTAAATCCTTATCTCTTCTCATGCTGGGGGAGAACTTCCCTTTGTAGCTGAGTGCCTCTTCCTGTAGTGCTGGCTCATGTTGTGAACCTTCACACAGAGACCATGGGGGTTGATTTACTAACCTTATAAACACGCCACGAACAAGTATAGACCTCTGTAGTGTGTTCCCTCCCAGCATGATCTATTGGTGGAATCTAGACACCTTTGTAGTGTGTACACACTCAGCAGGTGTGTTGTGCAAAGCCCTGCATGAATTGCAAGGTGATGTTGTGTAAATTAGCTCTACATTGTGTTGCTTGCGTTGATGAATGCAGGAATGTAAATGCATGAGCTAACCATTTTTGTCTAAACTGTGAAGCAGCATTATATATGCATCATGTGCATGATTTTTCCATATATGGCATTAGTGGAAATATGCTTTTAGAGACTTTTTGGTTGATAAATATGTTTTGCTGTGTAAAAATCACACGCACCTAGTGCGTGCATGTGTTTAGGTTAGTGAATCACCCCCCATGTATCCATTTCAGAGACAAGGCAGTCTGCTACAAAACAGAAGTTCTGTCCAGCATGAGGAGAGATACGTATTTAAAACGAAGAGCAGCAAAGAGAAGGGAAACAACCATGGATTACAGTATTGTTTTATGTTAATAAATCTGAGGGTTTAATGTCCCTTTGATGTTTTAAAGGGTACGTTAAAAAAATCCCCTATAATAGTCTACAGGCAGAAAATAATTTGCACTCTGTAGAACAAAAAAAAGATCTAATGAAATATTTTGCAATGTTCACTGTGGTCTTGGATCCCTGGATGATGCTGCAAGAAAGGTGGACTTCAGGGTACTGTTTCATCAATATTAGTTTTCATTTCAGGCCAAAACCTCTACATCCTTGCAATTGTGCCCAGGGCCAGGGGGGTTTATTTAAATTCCTCTGCTGATCTTTCATACACTGGTTGTGACTGTGTGGTAGCTTCCCTTAGTTTTTTATAGGCTTGACTTCTGAGGAAGGAGACAGGATTGCAAAAATAAGTATGCATCTGAGGGCTGGGAGAAGAGCTAGGTTAGCGCAGGGGATGTTTAAAGTTGCATTTATACTTTAAATGCTGTAAACATGAAATTCATCTTGCAGAGTTTTATTCAGCAGTACTCAGATTTGTCTTTTAGTATTTTGCACCAGTTAGCTTACTGGTTATACAGTTGTGTAAAAAAAATTAAGTACACCCTCTTTGAATTCTATGGTTTCAGATATCAGAAGATATAAAAAAAATAATCTGGTCCTTAGCAGTTCTTAGAATTAGATAAATACAACCTCAGATGAACAACAACACATGTCATAATATACTGTGTCATTCATTATTTTACAAACATAAAGCCAAAATGGAGAAGCCATGTGTGAAAAACTAAGTACACCTTACGATTCCATAGCTTGTAAAAACACCTTTAGCAGCAATAACTTGAAGTATTTGTTTTCTGTATGACTTTATAAGTCTCTAACATAATTGTGGAGCACTTGTGGCCCACTCTTTTTTACATAGTTGCTTCAGTTGATTGAGCTTTGCGGGCAGGCATTTGTTTGTTCAAAGCTCTCTTAAGATCCCGTCACAGCATTTCAATCGGGTTGAGGTCCGGACTTTGACTAGGCCATTGCAACACCTTGATTCTTTTCTTTTTCAGCCATACTGTTGCAGATTTGATGGTGTGCTTGTGATCATTGTCCTCTTACATGACCCAATTTCATCCAAGTTTTAGCTATTGGACAAATGGCCTCACATTTGACTCTAGAATACTTTGGCATACAGAGGAGTTCATGATTAACTCAATTACTGCAAGGCGCTCAGGTCCTATGGCTGCAAAATAAGCCCAAATCATCACTCCTCCACCACCATGCTTGACAGTTCGTTTGGGGTGTTTGCTCTAATATACTGTGTTTGGTTTGTGCCAAACGTGGCATTGTGCATTATGACCAAACATGTCCACTTCAGATGTAGGAATTGAAGTGCCACATTAATTAAAATTATCCAGCTACACCTTTTATTCCACTAGAATCAGGGGATAATTGAGTGATATAGTTTTTTGGTGGCTGCCAAACCAGCTGCTGACAAGCTAGAAGCTTTCCCATCACAGCATAATACAAATTTCAAGATGCAAAGATTGTAGTCCACATACATGATTTCTCTCACTGAGCCCTGATGAAGGGGGTGTTTTTGGACCCCCAAAATGTGTTGACTATTCTACTCAATTGTCCCCTGACCCTCGTGGAATAAAGTTGTACCTGGACTATTTTATTTGGTGTGGTGCTTCAATTCCTACATCTACTATGTTCACTGTTAAGCCAAGATAATGACCCTTAGGCCTGTGACAGCTGCCTATCTATTAGCCAGATTACACATTTGCATCACTTAATCACTATTGGATTATAAAAAACAGAATGATCACATAGATTTAGCACTCTCTATCCACTTCTAAACATCTCCACTTTGGTCTCGTCTGTCGAAAGGACATTGTTCCAGACGTTGTGCGGTTTGTCCAGATGTAAATTTGCACACCTGTCAGGCTGCCATGTTCTTTTTGAGAGAAGAGACTTTCTCTTGGCAACCTTCCCAAACAAACTGTACTTGTTTAGTCTTTGTGTAACTATACTGTCATGAACATTAACATTTATCATGCTAACTGAGGCCTGTAGAGTCTGAGATGTAACTTCTGGTTGTTTTTTTTTGCAACTTTGTTGACCATTGCACAGTCTGAGCTTGGGGTGAATTTTCTGGGACGTCTACTCCTGGGAAAATTGGCAATTGTCTTGAATTTTTTTCCACTTGTGAATAATCTTTCCCACTGTAGAATTATGGACTTTAAATTGTTTGGAAATTGTCATATAACCCTTCCCAGATTGATGGGCAGCAACAGTTGCTTCTATAAGATAATGGCTGATGTCTTGGCTCCTGGGCATTGTGTTAACACTCTCCTGAAAGCTTCAGACCAGCAAACTGCTAAAACGTCAGAGGTGGTCACACTTGCTGATGATTATTTTATTAGCAGCACCTGGCTGCTACTTAGCCTCTTATTTTCTATGGAAGCAGTAAGGGTATACTTATTTTTTCACACATTACTTTTTTTCTTTCTATTTGTAAAATAAATAATCACATTGTGTAATATGCCATATGTAGTTGTTCATCTGAGGTTGTATTTACCTAAGTTTTAAGACCTGCAAATACTTTATCATGTCCTGATACTTAAAGCCATAGAATTTAAAGAGGGTGTACTTTCTTTTTCACATGACTGTATCTTGACATGTAAGTATTTAATGGTGCTCTCCATATTTTAAGTCTCTGGGGTTCAGGAAAATCCTTAGCAGCCCTTCACACATTTTTTTAAATTTGACCATTGAATTTACCCAAGTCCTATGCTGTAAAATGTCCAAGCATGCCCTTAGGGATTCTGATTGAGGGAGGATCTCAGTAGTGGAGTTAGATCTTTCATTTTGCAATGAGTAGGCCAGAGGTGGTAAATCTGAATAGTAGTTTCATTGTCTGGCTATGTAGAATGGCAGAGTTGTTTGAATTACAGTGGTAGAAAAGAACTAAGGCCAGTGTGGATGGGTTTTTATTTGCTTCAGTATCAAGCTGCTTCTCTTCTCAAACAATTGGAGGTATAGGAATATAAAAGCAGGTAAAGCAGGTTAACTACAGGTCAACTACAATTCAAATGCAGGTCAACAGCACTTGCACAGAAATTGAATGATCTCAGAGGCATCTCAAACAGATGTCAAAAGTGCACTGCATTAGCCCATTGAAGCCTGTTGACACAGGACCTTTGACTTATAATACTGTACACTTGCATATATTTCATGTTTATATTCAGCCTTTTAGCAGGAATTACGTTTTAATAACATTAATGGACTACATTAGGCAGTGTAATTGAAAGAAAAAAAAGCTTGCGACTGTTTAAAAAACCCCATACTGCAGCATCTCCCTTTCTCTCCAGAACAGCTGCAGGTAAATTGCTCCTCTTCAATAACTGTAATGGTAGCACTTTAGCCTTAGCTTCTATTTTTTTTATTCTGTTTACAATAGGAAAGCCTGCAATTGTGAGACCATGGTTTTACTTAGCAATGACAGCATCGTTGTAAAGTATTTTGCAGTAAGGGTGCTCTAAAGGGCAGTAAAATTACCTGTCTCATGAATTGCAAAGCTCTATGAGTAAGTGGACATTAGAACACTTGTCACTTAACCTACCTCTGGGATTCCTATTTGCTCATTAGTATGATTGATCATGCAGGTCCCCCAGATATCTAATCTTTATTAAAGCTCCAAAGGGAATTAAACTTGTCAGAGTGGTGGAGCACAATAAAACATGGGAATGACAGTTCATCCTGTGTCGCTAATAACCAATGCAGAATTTACCAATTTACACTTAGAGTTACCTCCACAGTTGGATCCCTCCCCTCTTAATGCACATGTAGAGACTCATTAAAATGTACTACATGTAAATGTATTCACCAATTAGCCTTTCTAGCTTCACAGAGTTGGACATGTCTAACTGCATGTAGATCATATAATTGATAAGCAAAACCCAAAATGTATGCTTTAGTTAATTTAGCTCTTACAGAAAAGCAGAGTATACAAAATTACATATCTTAGAATAATAACAATGAACATAAATGATGTCAGTTTCACACCTAAAAGTACTTTAAAGTATATTTCCACTTTTGCAGACAAATTTGAGAAAACCTCCACTATATGTTTGTTATGTATTCCAATTCACACAGCATACCTAAAAATATATATATTTTTTATATTTCTTAGTTTTAGATGTTTGGTTGCAGCAGGCAACATGGCTGAATCCAAGTTTTTCTGACTACTTTCATAGTGATTATAGAAAGACTTAGGACAGAACTGTGTGAATTGTCTTTATAGAAAGACTTAGGACAGAACTGTGTGAATTGTGTTTCTCTCATTAACATACAATGCAGAAGCCAGGCTTTCAATCCATTAACCCTTTGTTAGGACAGGTAGTGTTCAAATCTACTTTACAAATTATAATGAACACAAATCCCTCATAGCCCCCCTAACATTACAAAGAAGGAGACGTCACATAGTATTTTAACCCTTAAGAAGCCAAATAGAAACCCTAAATCAATTTAACCCCTTCATGACTGAGCTAGTTTTCAGGTTCTGTTCATAAATGACTGACACATTTTTTACATTTTTGCTGTGTGATTTCACTTCCACAGCAGTAATATACTTTCTTACGAAATGTACCCACACATATTATATATAGTTTTTTAGAGGACAGTGTATCTTTTGAGTGAAATGTATCTAAACATCGGGCTCTCGAGCTGTCAAAACAAATAGCAGAGAGGTGAGGTGAGTCACTGCTGCCTCTCTGCTATTTTGAGCTGTCAAATACGGGATCGCAAATTGCGGTCCTCTATTTGCATGTAACGGCTTCATTCTTTCATTACTGAAAGGAAGAAGCTTTTACAAAAAGCTTAATTATTTCATTAATTAATGCCTCAATACTGAGACATTAATGAATGACTGTTAAATGCTGAGAATCAGCAAATACCGGCATTACAAAGCCTGATATAACTCGTCACGTACAGTGTACGTGGCCAGTCATATAGGCACAAAGTGACAAGACGTACACTGTACGTCTCCCGTCACGAAGGGGTTAAACTGCAAGAAGCATTTTTTTTTAAGCTTATGCTATGCGAATGGTAACATGTTCCAAATATAAAATAGTTGTTATCCCAACTGGGCTGCAAAAGTAGAAATGCATTATACTACACCTTTTCACTAAATCCTTAAATTCAGCTCAAAATGTCTAACAAATATCATCCCTGTGTTTAAATTGTTTCAAATCCTTGACATGAATAGCTGACATAGGTACAAAGATTGGCAAACTTCTTAAATCACTAATTATTTTCTCCCATTTTCTAGTTTGTGATGGAAATATCTAGCCCAGATTCACATTTGTTCCCACTATGGCTTTTTTTATTTTTATATAGAAAATCAGAAAGTTGAGTTTTCACATAAACCTCACCTTTGTCTTACACATCTAAAAAGGGGTTTATGTGAAAATGTTAGAGATATGTTAGATATTGCTCATAAAATTGCTAAATTAGTTTTTTATTGCTAATTTATTGGGGGTGGACTTTGAGCATGTTAAATCTGAGAGTAAAATCATTTTTTTTATGCAGCACCCCTCTGACGCCTAGGAGCATGTGGGGGACTTCAGAGGCTGGGTGGGCTGACAATTCAACTCAGAGAAGAGTCTTTAGCCAGTTGTAGAATGTGAATGTAAAATTGGGCTTCATCACTTTAAGGATTTTTTAAAGGTTTTATCCCATAATCAACTCAATGGGAGAGAGGACAAAGGGCTTCAGACATCTAGGACAGTACAGAACTCCAGACTCACTGACCCCTTCCCAGCTTCAGAGTGCAGAAGACCTTTAACCTGATTGCAGTAACACTGTGTATTCTAGAATATTTGCTGGTCAGTATACATGGCATAGAATTTGCTTGGCGAAACAGCAAACTTCCTGCAAGGTTCTAGCCCATCCTGATTTCTTATGCACATTAAGCAGACAAAGTTTCTCCCTGGTTCTCCATTCCAGGAACAAATTCAGACCCTGACTAAGTCCATGACTGACCACCTGCAGGCTGCAGGCCTGGTCAGACAGCACACACTTCATGCACTCTCCCCTGGGCCCCGAGCTCACAAGATCAACTCTGAATATTTATTCCCTCCCCCAACATGCACCACTGGTCATGGACCTCCTAGTGATTGGCTGGGGAATAACAAATATTCAAAACAGCACATTATTGGATGCTCTGCTCTGTGGCAAGATCTCACCCAGCAGGACTCAGATGCAAATAATAATATAGTGCTTAGGAGAAGTCAAATAAGCACACACTATCAAATTAACTAGAATGGATACAGTGCAGCAGAACTAAATTTAAGGAGTCACCCTGCTTGGGGCAAGGTGGCTACAATTATTTGGAACAGCATCATTGGTATAGCACCAGTAGAGATTCAACAAAGTAAACATTTTTAAGGCTGCAGCATGGTGGAATCATAGCATTGTCAAAGGAGAGGGCCACTAAAAATTCAGTTGTTTTCTCTGTCTGTCATACCTGTAGGTAAGGCATTTAGATGTATTCCATCTAAGTGAGCACTTACAGTCAGTCTGCCTTATTATAATAAATGTGTTTATCCCTGCTTTAGCATTTAATTTAGTAAAAGCGCATATGCAAACTATTATGCAAATTGTAAATTAATTTTAAATATTCCTTCAGAGTATTCAAGGTCACAGACAGGGGAACAATTCACTTTGTTCGTGTACCTCTACTCTATAGTTAAAAATTAAGCTTTCATCCCGACTTACAATTACAACAGCTCATAACTGTAGAGAATGAATACAGAAGGGACCCCCATTGTGTTAAGTTGCAAGTAGGTGTCTTATACTATTCAGTACCAATTCTTCTGCCCTGTGCTTGTTAAGAAAAATGAAAAAAGTGCTAAAGGCATGTGACATACCAACATACCAAGTTGACAGTGCAACATTTTTTCAAGTCAAGCTGCAGGTGAGAAGAAGTTGTTTAAATGGGTGAAGATCCACTTTAAGCTCATGCATATGTTCACATGGAAAAACAAGCACTAATGATCATAGTAAACACACAATGATGTGTATCCATCCCATGAGTAGCCTTGATATCTGATGCAACTGCAGCTATCCACGCCAACCAAAAATATAAAATTAGATAAATTGTTTATGTGTAATTGATGGATATAATTTCAGGCCTCTATTCTGATGAACAACATTCAACAACTGAGAGTCCAACTGGAAAAGATGTTTGAGAATATGGGTGGGAAGGAGGTAAGATCCTTGATATTTAATATATGCTTTACAAGAACATTTAAAGATCATTAGCAGTATACCTATTCAATAATTAATTTACATCAGTATTTGATCTTATTAAACAGTAGTATTAAACCTTATTGCAATATGTTAAGCAAAAAACAAAGCATGAATTTAGTATTCGGTGCACTGAATGCTAATGATCTGTAAAATAAAAAAAGGTAACATTCTATGTTTTATGTTATAGTCACCAGTCCATAATTTCCAGCTATTACTGTATCGGTATCAGTGTTGATGGTATTGTGTTTTGTGCTTTGTCTGTAATGTGTCATGTCTTTGTCCAATGCTTTTTAACCTGCAATCAACTGATCAGAAGAAAGAAGGAGCAATAGCTTTTTACAAGGTTTGTGAAAGCTAGCATGCGTTGGTATTTCAAACCATATGTTACAGGCTGCATCATAGTGCCAGCCTGACAGGCTATTGTGACTGTGCCAGCCTAACAGAGGAACACAAATGTTGTATTGAGAATTCAGTGGGAGATAATATAAACATTTTACATTGTGGCATCTGTTATAGCAATTTCTAAGTAACAAAAACAAGACACATGGAGAATCCTAGTTTGACCTCTGGGTGCAGATGTCTTTTTGCTGCAAAATTTAATGTTCTGTGTCTTTTGCCCATTTTATACAAAGGAATTAAAATTATGCAAGCCAACTGTAAATTTACACACCTATATTGCTGATCTTCCACTGCCAGCTATTAATAAAAAATGTTAGGCAGTATACTGTGGAAGAAACAAGTGCACTAGTCAAATTCCCACTGTCAGTGACACTGGAATCAATGCACCTTTTACTTTAGTAAAACATTATATCAACTATATACATGGTAAGGGCATGATTTCAGTAGTATAATTGTTACTGGTTCCATCTTGTAAATATTGTGGTGAGCCATGTGGGAGTTTTAAGAGATTGTCCCTTTTAATATGATCAATCCAGGTATTTTAATCATATTCCCCAAACCCCTGGTATTCCTTTTAATATAAACCCCTAGAGCAGTCAACATACACACATTAATGAAGATGTGATAATCTTCATCCATGTAAGGCAAACTGTAATTTGAGCTCAGGCTCCCTGCAGACTTCTGGGAGATATAGTGAGCTAATTACAAAAAAGGGGTTGGGATATTGGGGAATCCTAATTATAAATGGTAGCCTTAGTTGCAAATATTAGGGTTTTTAATTTTTTGGAAAATGCAGAAAATCATAGCTGGCTGTAGAATAAATGAAAATGATAATTTATAAGAATACAAAAATGTATTGCTTAGCAATTATATTTCTCATTTAAATATTTAATAAAACTTGAGTTTTCCTCTAAAGGTGCCTGTTAAATAACTTTAAAGACATTGGATCACCTCTAGGCATTTCAAGGCTTAGGAAAAAGGATATTCAATGGCTGCAACAGAAAAGGTTGGGGGAAACCCCACTTCAATTCCAAATCCAATTCTGTCAGACCTGTTCACTAAAACAATTTAAATGGTAATATCAGAGAAATTGGGATTTTTAATGTTTAAAGTGCAATAACTTATGGAAAGTAAGCAATAATTTCTTTGTGTACACATAGATTTTACTAAAGACAAGTAGGCTGTTCCCTATGCAAGCACCATATCCCCAAACCCATCAATTCAATTGTTTTTGCCTTACTCAATAGACAGTCATTTTTCATAAAGTGACTCTCTCGCTGATTTAAAATAAAGAAAACAGACCTTACAAAAGATGACTGGTAACACTTGTTTGTCTTGCCCCCCATTCCTGGAACCCTTGCTTTCTTGTAGAGCAAATCTACTAACATAATCTTCAACATCAACATCCAACACATTTCAGGATAGTAGTCAGTCTTTGCAACATTGTGAGGATTCCAGGAATGAGAGGTGGGAGAGTTAGGTATTAACAGCTTTCTTTTGCATAACCAATTTGTTTAATTTTGATCAAGTTAACAGAGTTGTTTTAAGTGCTAATTAATTCGTCTTGTGGTCTTGACATCAGTGGTAGAAATTCTGAATGCCTGTTTAAGGTTACTGCAGTGAAGAATTAGCTCTGAAATAGACTCTGTCAGTTAAAAAAAAATGCTGCAGGTATAACATTCAGGCACCTAGAGTTGCTTGGAAATCCCTGGAGCAGCCTCCAAAAACCCTACAGTTATGGCACATTAGCTCTGAATTATGCTGATGATAACCCAACTCTTCCACACATGTCAGAACTTGCCTGGCAATCAAATGTAGATGCAGGCTTTTGAATCTTGCTGCTGGTTTGCGCTTGCACCTCTAGATGCTGCTAGACACCTCCACTACATACCTGCAATTTTTTTTTTCCCTCACACCATCTCTAGTTGACCAATTCCATTTGGTGGCAGGAAAAAAGTATTCAACATCTGTTGCTAATTTTTAGTTTAGGGAAGCAGGTTAGGTGCTATATGTAACAGTAACTGAATATAGATACTCTCTATCTGATTTTCTCTAAGAGAAAATTAAAGGAGAATTACAGGGAGGATGAAATACTCATCCTCATAATTGGAGCTGACGTGCGACACTGCAGATGTCACACGTCAGCTCTATTTATCGAGAACTGAGTGATCACAAATGGCTGATCCCTCAGTTCCCAAACTTCTCCCTGCAGAGAGTGGTGACTGTCTGTCACCGGTCCCCATAGAGATTCCTCTCATTTACTCCAGGGTTTACTAGAGGAATGAACAGGGAGGGGGTGAGCACAGCTGGCTCTGCCCCTAGAGAGGCAAGCCAGCTGTTAATCAGGTAGGGGGGTGGATCCCAGCAATAGCACACTATATACTGTGTTTTGGGTCACAGGAGGACACAGTAAATGTCCTCCTGTGACCCCAAAGAGAACTATTGCCAAAAAAAGGTTGGGATATAGTCCTCTTTTAAGATCTCTTTACAATGTATTGTTGAACTAGGTTTTGCCCTTTGCACTGCAGTATTGAAAGGCCCATGTGTCTTGATTATTTCATCCATGCATATAAATGGAAAAAATAAGCTAAACTAGCCAGATTCAAAACTTAACACTGTGTTCCCCTAATTATGGAAAATGTCAAGCAACTTAGGCAAAGCCATGTCACTATATGCTCCTACACGCTGGCTATGCATGATGAGGAATGGTTCTCTGAGTCTGACTAAATGGTGCTAAGCATTGGCATGTAAACCTCACATGACAGCTTACTACTGCTTAGTCAGCTGGTGCCACTGTATGCTTTCAAACTGGTGCTTTTTTATTTATTTTACTTTTTATTCCAGCAAGTATATTTGATCCTATTTCCAGAAACAGATCAGAAGATCAGTGTGGGCTGAAGAGACATATGGGTTGATTTACTAACCTAAACACACACACACACCAGGTGTGTGTGATTTTCACACAGCAAAACGTATTTATCAACCAAAAAGTCTCTAAAAGCATATTTCCACTAATGCCATATATGGAAAAATCATGCACATGATGCATATATAATGCTGCTTCACAGTTTAGACAAAAATGGTTAGCTCATGCATTTACATTCCTGCATTCATCAACGCAAGCAACATAACATAGAGCTAATTTACACCACATTACCTTGCAATTCATTGCAGGGCTTTGAACAACACACCTGCTGGGTGTGTACACACTACAAAGGTGTTTCGATTCCTCCCATTGATCATGCTGGGAGGGAACACACTACAGAGGTGTATACACGTTCGTGGTGTGTTTAAAAGGTTAGTAAATCAACCCCATAATGTTACTATATTTTATTTAAATTGTGTTTTTAATACAAAATTAAACTGCCTAAGGAAACGTTGTTGGTGAAGTCTTATTCGCACAGCAGTTACATTTCAGCTCAGTTACTGATTCCTCAATAACAAGATAAAATCAGATACCATATGTAGTCTGCGTTTATTTTATTGGTTTGCATGATGTTAGGGAAACCAAATAGATGTTTTATGCTTGGATTACACTAAAGCCCTGTGCCCTGAGCCACTTTCTTCTGGAAAGAGCACTGTATAACCGGTCTGTTCTGCCAGTAAAGTGGCTAATAATTTCTACTGTTCTTTTTTTGGTTTTCGATAATTGCAGACAGCTTTAGAAGATACAATGGATTTGGTACAAGATGTTCTATCTAAACCAGTGCCAAGTTCTGCCTAGAATTTTTGAGGCAGGTCTTACACTGGCTAATAAATATAATTAATGTTTCATTATATCATTATATGGATACTGAAGAAGCAAAGTTAAGAGGTAATCAGCAGGGGAGGGCTGGAGAAGGGGCCAAGTTTCTTTGGGCTGTATTACATTCTGCAAATGAACACTTCTATCTGAGTGCTACACAGCCCACTCACTATACATACTGCCCATGGCATCGGTCTGTTTTTTGGAAGCCTACTTTATATGAACATCAGTATATTTGGATTAATCCCTGGATACAATTCAGGGGAAAAACAGGCCCCTAACCTATACAATTCCAAACTGAAGTGCAAAAAGCTACCAGAATATAACAAAGTGCCAGTCATTTTAAGATTAGTCTTTACTAAAAAAAATCAAAAAATCTCACTGTTAGAATAAATAGCAAAAGTAAAAACTAAGACTGTATTCTGGGAGAGAAAAACTCTATACTGGTCAATATTATCCAGCCCTCCACTGGTGAACGCAGTTACCAATTTGATAGCATTTCTTTGTACCTTAAAATTATCTTAAGAATTCATCTTTTAATGTCTACCTGCACAGCAAACGTATACTTTCTAAAACTGCCTGCATTCTTTCCAATTATATTAATAAAACAGGTATTTATTAATATATGAACAAAAAGAACATACAATGTTGCTTTTTGTTGCAAAGTGTATATTTCAGAAAAAATGCACAATTAGCATGAAAACCTTAAGCCCATGACACCTGAAATGTTAGCTTGGATTCTTAGGGATTGTAAAGATGCAGCAGGCAGAAATATATTGCTGAGCTTTTTATACTGAATAAATGGCACAGTTTGCCTGCCTTATTTCTGTCAAATGCTTGTTGCTCACTTGAGCCTGTATGACCACTTGGTTTGAAGATAACGTCTGTTCTTATTGCTTGGAGACAGGTCAGTTGCTGTCATGCAATGTTATGATTTTCTCTTGGATGGAAAGCGATTGAGGGGAATGCTTCGAGTCAGTGTTTTTCAGAACTAAAATCAGACTCTTGTTATCTATATCTGAAAGCTGCAGTAAACAAATTATATCCCTAAGATTTATTCCATCTTCTGAAAATGCTGGCTGTAGGCATCAAATGGAACTTGATTAGCAGTCTAAATCTCTGGAGGACACCCTGTTGCTTAAATAAATCTCACATGTCAGCATGGTACCACAATGTCTAATGTGTTAATGATACTTAACCACATATTTAGGTTAAAGGTACCCATAAAAAGATTGCTGACTGATATTTTAATGTAGTGATTCATGGTGTACAGGGCACTCATACAGAATGCCCTGAACAGTATATTCTTTGGGCTTGGGATTGTTCAGAAAGGAATACCTTAAAGGATCAATGGGAACCAACATAGAAAAAAAAAGATTTAAAAATAAATAGGACACCTCCTCAACAGAATCCTTTACCCATTGTTGATTTAAAGGAAGCCAAAAAAATCCTACAAAGCATGGTCCAATTTGCTCTAATGGAGAAAAAACATCCTTCCTGATCCCCTAAGGGACTTGGATATTCCCTGGATCAACAATCTCTGGTGTCATTACTTATAAATAATAATATCCAGGTATGTTCTTTTATTCAGTTAAAGGAGAACTATGAGATGAGTGATTTCCACTCACCTCATAGTTCTAAGCCGACCTGTGACAATGAGACTGTCACCGGTCGGCTCAGTAGATCGGGAGGTGAGGGAACACATACCGGGTTCCCTCACCTCTCGATC